>NW_016814438.1:2364136-2396160 GCF_001698545.2 Rhinopithecus bieti
CATATACACCATGGAATACTATGCAGCCATAAAAAAGGATGAGTTCATGTCCTTTGTAGGGACATGGATGCAGCTGGAAACCATCATTCTCAGCAAACTATCACAAGAACAGAAAACCAAACACCGCATGTTCTCACTCATAGGTGGGAATTGAACAATGAGATCACTTGGACACAGGAAGGGGAACATCACACACCAGGGCCTATTGTGGGGATGGGGGAGGGGGGAGGAATAGCATTAGGAGATATACCTAATGTAAATGACGAGTTAATGGGGGCAGCACACCAACATGGCACATGTATACATATGTAACAAACCTGCACATTGTGCACATGTACCCTAGAACTTAAACTATAATAAAAAATAAAAAAATAAAAAAATATTAATAGCATACACACATGCATGCAATCCAAGTAACAAACAATAACATCTGACACTTGATCCTTATAGTGACTCTGGTAAGTGAGGATAGAATTTGTTCATTATCATCAATTTACAGAAGAGGAAACCAGCTGAGAGAAGCCATCTGTCTTGCCCAAGGTCACACAGGTAACAAAATGTAATGCTGGGGCAATGCCTTTCTCTAGGTCCCTTTTGAATTTTCTGCAAATTACTGTGCAAATTAGTTTTTGAATTTTCTGCTCAAATTTGGCACATCAGCAACACTAAAGAGCTACCTTCTTTGTTATATTTGAGATGTTTAGCAAGGAGTACAGTTTGACCCTGAGTTTTCAACAGCAGCCCCATGGCCCAGCACTCATCTCTCCCAGAAGATAAATACAGGGAAATTATGAGGGGTGAACTTCGGGGCTCACAAACAAAATTAACCTTCATAATGCTTTTAATTATTAATAATTTATTCTCTACATTCTTTCAAAAACAATCTGAGACAGCTCTTAGCTCTGACAATAATTCAGTCAAAAGGGTTGTATTTACTTGTGTTTTTAAAATTTATTAATATAGATGCAAAGAAAAAGATTTGGAAGGATATATCCCCAGTTTCGCTTTAATTATTTCTGAGTATAGATTTATTGACATCATTATTATAATTATTAGAGATAGAGTCTTGCTCTGTCACCCAGGCTGTAGTGTAGTCGCATGATCTCAGTTCACCACAACCTCCGCCTCCCGAGTTCAAGAGATTCTCCTGCCTCAGCCTCCTGAGTATCTCACTGAGCTGGGACTACAGGCGCACGCCACCACGCCCAGCTAAGTTTTGTATTTTTAGTCGAGATGGGGGTTTCACCATATTGGCCAGGCTGGTCTCGAACTGCTGACCTCGTGAACCACCTGCCTCAGCCTCCCAAAGTGCTGGGATTACAGACATTAGCCACCGCACCTGGCCTGGTGTTATTATTAATGTTAATCTGGATCTTATTTTTTCTCCTGCAATGAATATGTTTAGTTTTGGTAACCAGAAAAACAATAAAGGATATTTTATTTTAAAAACATTTTGCATTCTGAAAAGTGGGAAAAAGTGGATGTCTCTCCAGGGACTAGAGAAGCTCTATTACTGTGAACCAAAGAGTGGAAAATTCAAACAGTAGGCTAAGCCCTCTAGAACCTTGGTCCTACTTCACCATCTGGGTACTTGAAGCCCTTGAGAATATACAACAATCTGCCAGGATACCAGTTTTATTCAGATAGTTTGAAGAAAAAACTTTATATTTTTAAATCAAAGTCAATATATTATGAAATCAAATGAAAAAATTGCATAAGTGCAGGAGCACGCGTTGGTCTTCTCTTCCATTGCAGGATCTTCTATGGAAAAGTTTGGTAAGCCCTAAGACAAACATTATAATCTTATACCCCTCAACTTTTGAGAGAGAGACAAACCTCATTAATACCAAGTAAGTTTTCCTCTTAATTAAAAAAAAAAAAAGCCACATTTTCTTCATCTACTGTATGTTTAAAAATTCTTTGTAGAACAGGTGACAAGCAAACATATTACCAGGGAGCTCTGGAAGCCTACACGGGCACAGTTCACCCTACCTCCCCAAAGAGGAGAAACACCTAGACTAGCATCTGGGTTTTGAAGATGGTGGAACCTGGGCTTCCCCTAGGCTGCCTCACATTTCTACAAGGCAGCAGACCACTCTGCACAAGGTGCTAATTCATCCATTCCACAAGTGTTTATTGAGCAAAACCTGAAAAAGTCCTCTTAGGGGACAGTGGAATCATTCACCAACCAACGGTTAGGGCTAACGGGTCAGATGTGGACAATCAATCTTTCATTAGACCCCAAACCACCTCTAGGATAAAGCAAACAGGGCCCTGCCCCACCCACGCACTAGCAGCTGGACAGGATTAGGGTAGGCCTTCTAGAACAGGACTGCTGCTGAGAGGCGAAGGCAGTCACGGATTACCTCCAGAATAACGGAAACTCCTGCACCATACATGACATAATAGCTCTAAGATGTTTTGCATAGTGCCTGACACCTGGTGAGAACTCAATAATGTTAGACATTTTTGCTGTCCTTATTCCAGCTTGCTCTTACTTAAGGAGCACAAAGAAAGTGTAAAATACACAGGTTTTAGAATCAGATTGGATTTGAATCCCAGCTATGCTACTTCCTAGCTAAGTGACTCAAGGAAGCAATCTTTCTGAGCCTGTTTCTCACCTATAAAATACAGTATAGTATATCACCCCTCATGTAACTTTGTGAGAATTAAGGATATATCACATACAAAGAAGTGTCTGAGCCATAGTAAGTGCCCAGTAAACAACAGTCAACATTGCCCTGCTGCCGTCCCCACACCTTCTCTTCTCCTTCCTAGCTGTTCTTGATGGGTTCTGCAATCTGATTTCACCTGGATACCACACTAAGGGTGAGAATAGGCAGAACTTCAGGGGTGGAGGAAAGTGAGGGGAGGGAAATGCTGGAGACCTTCTATAGAAATCCAGCCAAGTCTTCAGCTCCTTTTCAATCATCCTACCCTATCTGGTTGCTTCATCCAGCAGACAGCAGGGGTCACCATCCTGGTGGGGAATGGCTGCCAACAGGGGGACGGGAAGCTGGATGGCAGTTTGCATCCACCCCGCCTTCCAGGGTCTGTCTGTCTGAAGCCCCACCGGGCTTCATCTGCACATCCCTGCGGGGCTGTGTGGCTCAGCGGGCTGACAGTGTGACTCACAGCCTGTTCTTATCTAGGCTTCCATCTCAACCCTGAGCCCAAAGCCCTGGAGGCTGCTGGTCACAAACCAGCACTAACCGAAAAGAAGAACTTTTCATTAAGGCAGGAAATGGAGCCCCTCAAGGTCAGAAGGGATTTACAAAGAGAGGAGGAAGGAAAGGGAAGAGGCGGCAGGATGGGTGCAGAGAAAGAGAGACCCATTTCCTATATGCTGGTGGAGCCCTGTGTCTTAGACGCTAAAAACAGTCGTTTTTCCACTTTGAAGGATGATAAAGCCCACTCGTGTAGTTTATAGCTCGCCGTGGGACGAGGTGTGGGTATGGAAGAGAATTTCAAAACGAGTCTTATTTTCAAAGAAGAAATCATCATCCCCTGGCCGGCCCCTCCCAACACCCCACCTGTAAACAGGTCCTGACGCTCCTACCTTTCCGCACCTGAGCAATCTGGGGGCAGTTACTCTGCAGCCAGGTCTCTCCAGCACCCAGCCCCAAGCCCAGGTCAGTCCCTGAAAGCCCCAGAAAACGCGACAGCTCAGCAGAACCCTCGCCTACCCCGGCATCCCAGCTTCCTGGCCGCCTGAGCAGCGGAGGTGGCTCTGGAGTAGGTGGGAAACTGAGGAAAGGAGCTTTCCCGGTGCCAAAACGCAGTTCCCATTTTAGAACTGGGAAGACTAAGGAACATCATTCTACACCACCTCCCTCACTTAACAGAGGAGGAAGCAGAGACCAAGAGAGGGAAACAAAGTTGCCCGAGGTAACACAGCGAGTGGGCAAAGTAGAGACTGGAACCCGAGTGCGCACCTCGCAGTCGCTGCCGGGCAGGGAGCGCGCCTCGCCGTCTCTCTCGTCTTCTGGCCACCAGCCCTCGGCCTGGCGGTGCAAACTGCGCAGCCCCCGGCGCGGCGCGTTACCTTCCCCTAGGCTGGAAGGGCGCTGGCGGCTTTGCCCGGCTCGCACGCGCGCGGCGCGGCCCGAGTGTCGCCCGGCCCTGTCAACGCAGAGCGGCGGGCGGCGCGCCGGGGGTGGTCCCGGATGCTCGGGCCAATGGCGCTTCGCCTGCTCCCCGCCCCGACCCTCCCCTGTCTCCTCGCCGGCACCCAGCGCCCGCCAGCGCTAGCCCTCTCCCCTTTCCTCTCTTCGCCCTCCGGCCCCGCCTGCTGCTTCTCTCCCGTTCCTAGCCTCCTTCTCAAGTGTACCTTGCCCCGAAACAACTTGTTTTCTGTGCAAATAAAGCAGCACTGTCGTTATTGTCATTATTATTTTTATCACGGCGCGTTAGGGGTCCTTGGAGCCCGAGAGCCTGGAGCACTAGGAGCCCCGGCACTCAGAGAGGGGACAGCCACCGCGCAGGTAAAGGGGCGCGGAGGGTATGGAGCCGGGTCATGGGGTAAGTTGCTTTAACCTTCGGGATGTCAGTTTCCTCACGTGTGAAATAGAAGGGGGAAAAAAAAAATAAAGGCTTACAGGTTGTTGAGAGGACTAAATGAAGTGATGCTTTAAAATACAATAATACCTACAGAGAAAGGTGAGGGTGTCATGTACTGCCTGAGCTACCTACTAGGGTATGCACAGAGGACTGGTAAGCTCCTAGAAGACACTGTCTGGCAGGGAGGCAGACAATACAATACAGTAAATACAATATTGTGGTCGGGCGCGGTGGCTCACGCCTGTAATCCCAGCATTTTGGGAGGCCAAGGCAGGTGGATAACCTGAGGTCAGGAGTTCGGGACCAGCCCGGCCAACATAGCAAAACTCTGTTCTAATTAGAAAAAAAGAAAAAAAGAAAAATTAGCCGGGTGTGGTGGTGAGCGCCCGTAGTCCCAGCTACTTAGGAAGCTGAGGCAGGAGACTCGCTTGAACCCGAGAGGCCGAGGCTGCAGTGAGCCAAGATCGCACCACTGCACTCCAGCCTGGGTGACAGAGCAAGACTCCATCCCAAAAAATAAATAAATAAAATAATTTAGAAATTGTATCACGGCCCATTTTACAAGTTACCCATGATGGGGCCAGCCCAGGCAAACCTCAGCAGGTGAACCTTAGAGCCTTTTTCCTTATCATCTCCTGGACTAGGGTTGTCCATTCAACTGAGGGTGGCCCAGGTCTGCCTTTGGTTCTTCCAAAGGTCTTCCTTCTCCCAAACTTTCAAATACTTACCTCAAGGGCCTCACGTAGTGCCTAGTGCAGGCTGCTAGCCTGGACCAAGAGTCCTGGCACTGTGCAGAGATGTATATTCTGGCTTTCATTCAGCCTTTGAGAACCTGGTATGTCCCTGTGCTGCGTGAGCACTCCACATGCAAAAGAGGAATAAGCCACTGGTCTTGCCTTTGAAGAGACAAATTTGTAAATAATTTCATTTTAGGATAAGTGTTATAATAGGTTTACAAAGTGTTGCAGAGTCACTACGCTGAAGGAGGGGGACAATAAAAACTTAAAAACAAATGTGACCAAGGTAGGTCTTGAAGGAAGGCTACAAATTAGGTCAGATTGAAGGGGTGACAGAACACTGGGTGCAGAGAGGCAGGCAGAGACATGGAGATGCCTGTTGTCTGTCATGGTTATTGCACAGGATTTGGGACAATGAGGCAGAGACAAAGCTAAGGAGGTCGGTGGGCAGATGTTGGAGGAGTGGCTGTACCTGCCTTGCCGAGGGAAGCAGGCTGTGTCCTGTTGGTGATGGCTGCTAGCAAATGATTTTAGGCAGGGGAGTAGCATGACCTCAGATGCTTTTGGTAGTTCACTTTCATTGTTGATTGCACCTGTCTTGGTTATCCCCTTCCTGCCCCTCTCTAGCTCTGGAGGGCAGGCACTGGGTCTTGCTCACCTCTGGGTGCCTTGCATCACCTGGCATAGGGCTTTGAAGGAACTAAATATATGCTGTTCCCAGTATCACTCCTCCCCTGGAAACAAATAGCAATGCCTAAATGCTAGAGAGGGTCGCAGGATCCTTGCTTCAGGTTGTGGGGCAGGCAAGTGGGGAGAAATTTTAAGGCAGTGTCTTGTTATGGCTCCCAATTCATCTAAATGATGACTCAGAGACTAAACCTTAGAGCTCTTGGCCAAGGTCCAAATACTGTTAGAAATGTCAATTTCTAATAGGACCTTAGACCAATTACTCAACCTCCCTGTGCTTCAGTTTGCCATTTGTTAGAGAGAAAATAATTGCACTGCTCTCTCAGGCCTACTGTGAAGATTAAAAGAAGATGCACATGTTTAGCACAATGCCTTGCATGTATAGAGTGCTGAATAAGCCTTGGTTAACATGATCATATCAAGTGAGCAGTGGCCTGTTCCACTTATCCCATAGGAACCCTTCAAAATGATTTGCGTAGAAGTGACACTTAAACTTCACAGAATTCTAGGTTGACACTGAAGGGGAAGGCAAGATGATAGGGATACCATGGTGTAAGGTTAAATGCACAGACTTTGGTGCATCTCCTGGCTCTACCACAGAACTCACTGGGTGACTTCGGACAAGTCAGTTAAATTTCCTTCTTTCGCTGGGTGACTTTGGACAAGTCTCCTTCCTGCCTCCCTCCCTCCCTCCCTTCCCTCCTTCCCTCCTTCCCTCCTTCCCCCCTTCCCTCCTTCCCTCCTTCCTTCCTTCCCTCCTTCCTTCCTTCCCTCCTTCCTTCCTTCCTTCCTTCCTTTATTGGCAGGGTCTCACTTTGCTGCCCAGGCAGTGGCACAAACACAGCTCACTGCAGCCTCAACCTCCCAAGCTCAAGCCGTCCTCCCACCTCAGCCTTCCAGGTAGCTGGGACTACAAGCACACACCACCACGCCCAGCTAATTATTGTATTCTTGGTAGAGATGTGGTTTCACAATGTTGACCTCTTGAGCTGAAGCAATCTGCCCACCTCAGCGTCTCTAAGTGTTGGGATTACGGGCGTGAGCCACTGCACCCAGCCTAAGTCACTTCTGTTAGTGATTGTTCTTCTATAAAATAGAAGTAGTCATATTACCTGCCCCATGCCAAGGAGATAACACATAACACATATAGCACATTGCCTGGCCCAAGGTAAGATCTCAATTCATGTTAGCTAATGGTGTGATAATGGTTGGAAGAGAGTTATTACAGTTTTTGGAAAGAATAATCTCCATGCCTCTGCCTGCCTCTCTGCACCCCAGTTTTCTGTCACCCCTTCCATCTGACCTAACTTGTAGCCCTCCTTCAAGATCTATCTTGGTTACATTTGAATTTAAGCTTTTATTGTCCCCCTCCTTCAGTGTATGTGACTATAACTAATATATTGGAAAGCAGAAGTGTAATCCTGAAAAAAACTAAACCTACATGTAAAAGTTGGTGCTGGATCTGTGAAAACTAACTGGGACAGGAGTAGAAGTAAGCTTAGAAAACTGCAGGTGGGGCATGGGCTTGGAAGGGTTTTGTAGGTAGACTTATTTAAGTTGAGAACTCCTGTCTGAACAAGGATGAGATTCTTGTAGCTCTATGGAACTGAACAAAATGGAATATTGTTTGCAGAATTGTGTATGACCACTCTCTGAGCTGCCTTCTTGGAATGGTGGAAGGCTGGTGCTTTTAAATGAGAATCTGAAATTTAACCCCTAACACCATCCAACAGTGACTTTGTAGAGTCACAGGCAAATTGCTAAATTGTTTAGTTTTATCAGCTAGTTAGTAAGTAAATATTCATTGGTAGCATAGGCTAGGTGTGGTTCCTTCAAGCTTGAAATACCCTCCCCTCTATTTCTGACTCAAGGAATCCTTCTTATGCATCAAGGCCTAAGACAAATGTCACAAGATTCGCCCTCCTAGACTGAATAAATTAATCCTTGCAACCGCTCCAATTCCCATGGTGTATTCCTCAAGCATTTTCTTGGCATTGATTTCATCCTGTCTTTATAGTTAACTTGTCACAGGATCTGCCACTCCCGACTAGTTGTAAAGCTCACCCGCCTCAGGGACCCCTTCTTTCTCTCGTATTTCTTCTTACCACTTCCATCCTTCTCCTCACCTCATCTCTACCCAAAATGACTTATACACAATAGGCACTAAATAAATGCTTGATAAATTGCATTGACAAGCAGGTCTCTCATAGTATGCATGTTACAAAGAGCGGCACTTTTGCCACAATGAAAAAGTAAAAGAACCTTTCTCTTAAAGACATGACTTTGTCTTTAAGCTATGTGAATTTATAACTTCTTAACCACCAGAAATTGTAGATATTGCTAAAATGCTATATAATTATATCTGGCATGGTAATGTGGTTAGATGACTTATACCAGTTAGGTATCAAATGTACAGCATATAAAACACACTTTAGTCATGGTACTGGGTCACCAAAGCAAGAATTTGGTTTTTTAAATAATTTGTAAATGCTGAATATCCTTTTAACTTTCAAAAGTACAAAACTTTGGCCTTGAATCAAATTGTGTTAGCAATCTCTCCACAGTCTTTAATAATGCCTTGAACTTCTACAGCTCTTTGTATTTTTCAAAGTCCTTTCACTTTGATTATCTTGTTTGATCTTCACTCAACCCTATGATGTAGGAAGGGCAGCTATTACTGTCTGCATTTTACAGATGAAGATAGGAGGCACATGAGAGGATCAGGCCCTTAAACCGAGGCCAAATGACAGATGACAAAGTCAAGGTTAGAACCCAGGGATCTACTATACCAAAGGTATTTCATATATTCATGAAGACTATGCCATCATTATTTATCATCTTTATGAGCAACAATCTCATATATTATAATTTGTAACCATGTGTATGTATTTTCATATGGCCTTCCTTTAAAAAGTAAAGAAAAACTGGCCAGGCACGGTGATTCATTCCTGTAATCCCAGCACTTTGGGAAGCCAAGGCTGGTGGATTGCTTGAGCTCAGGAGTTCAAGACCACCCTAGACAACATGGTAAAACCCCATCTCTACCAAAAGTACAAAAAAATAGCCAGGTGTGGTGGTGCACGCCTGTAATCCCAGCTACTTGAGAGGCTGAGGCAGGAGAATCACTTGAACCTGGGAGGCAGAGGTTACTGTGAGCCGAGATCACACCACTGCCCTCCAGCCTGGGTGACAGAGTGAGACTCCTTCTCAATACATAAAAAATAAGGAAAGAAAAAGAAAAAGTAAAGAACAACTTTTGTAGTGATCACCTCCCTCAGATATGTATGTGTCGTCATCATTAATTATTACTTCAGTGTCTTTTATCTGTGACTGTCAACGCTATACTTTTTTAAAAACCTCTAGGTTTCCTCTATAAGTGTTTTAGAACAGACTTTGTTATTTTAATGTTTAATGACAAAACAAATATTACTTCAAAAAATAGAAGACCTCCACTTATATGAAGTACCTAGAATAGTCAAAAGCAAAGAAACAGAAAGTAGAATAGTTGTTACCAGGGGCTAGAGAGAAGGTAATAGGGAGTTACTGTTTAATGGATACAGAGTCTCAGTGTGGGACAATGAGAAAGTTCTGGAGATGTTCTGCATGCATGTTGCAGAACAATGTGAGTGTACTTCATACCACAGACCTGTACATTTTTAAATGGTTAGAATGGCTGGGTATGGTTGCTCATGCCTGTAATCCCAAGACTTTGGGATGCTGAGGCAGGAAGACTGCTTGAGCCCAGGAGTTTGAGACCAGCCTGGGCAGCATAGTGAGACCTGTTCTCTACAAAAAATAAAAATAAAAATAAAAAATAGCTGGACATGGTGGCACATGCCTGTGGTCCTGGCTACCCAGGAGACTGAGGTGGGAGGATCGCTTGAGCCCGGGAGGTCGAGGCTACAGTGAGCCATGATCATGCCACTAAACTTTCCAGCCTGGGTGACGGAGCAAAACCCTGTCTCAAAAAAAAAAAACAAAAAACAAAGACCATCTTATAAGAGAGTCTCTCTGGTAGAAGAAGGCTAGTTATAATGTCATAACCCATGACCTTTTAGTTTTATTTATTTAATCTTTGAAATTCATCTTACCTAAGAGCCCCTCTGCACCTACTGCAGAAGAGAAAACAGTAATCTGTATAGGGACTCTTACTAACTTTTTAAAATAATCCAGAATGGGGTTGAACACTTGGGTGACAGAGTGAGATCCTGGTAGATTATTACAGCTACTACTATTTGAGTGCTTCCTACCTGCCAGGAGCTAGACTAAATTCGTGTATACCCATTATTTCATGTAATTATCTAAGCAGCTCTCAGTGGTTACAGATGAGAAGTTGAGTTATATTAGGGTTTAGTTACTTACCCAAGGACACAGCCTGTGCTGTTTAAAATAGTAGCCACCAGCCCCCTGGGGCTAGTGACTAGTCTAGATTGAGATATACTGTAAGTACAAAATACACACACACATACCCCTCATCAATAATTTTGTATTGATTACATGTTGAAATGATATTTTGAATATATTAAATTAAATGAAATGTTATCAAAATTAATTTCATCTGTTTCTTTTTACTTCTTAGTGTGGCTACTAGAATATTTTAAATTAAATATATGGCTTATATTATATTTCTTTTGGAAAGGGCTGCTAAAAACTGACTGGGTAACTTTCTCTACCTCAGTTTTCCCACTTGGGAGAAGAGGCAGTCAGCTCTGTTTCTCATTGTTTCAGTAGCAAGTTCTCCCATCACCTCCTTCCTACCATGGTGCCA
Organism: Rhinopithecus bieti; assembly: GCF_001698545.2. NCBI lineage: Eukaryota > Metazoa > Chordata > Mammalia > Primates > Cercopithecidae > Rhinopithecus > Rhinopithecus bieti. The sequence goes on from NW_016814438.1 coordinate 2,374,889, forward strand.
CATCCAGAGAGGCACTTGTGAGTTATTGTATACAGGATAAGAAAGTCATGTTGAAAGATCTTACCTCTGTGTTAGTTACTCTGCTTTAGAATTCAAAGCACAATAATTACAAAATGTTATCATTGCTACTGACTGGGGTTTTATCCCTTGTTCCTTTTCAAGTACAGAAGGACCTTTGTTCCTTTGTGTCTTTCTTTTTTGGGGGGGGTGCAGGGGGATGCAGTGGTGTGATCTTGGCTCACTACAACCTCTACCTCCCGGATTCAAGCGATTTTCTTGGCTCAGCCTCCCAAGTAGTTGGAATTACAGGCATGCACCACCACGCCCAGCTAATTTTTGTATTTTTAGTGGAGACAGGACCTCACCATGTTGGCCAGGCTGTTCTCGAACTCCTGACCTCAAGTGATCCACCTGCCTTGGCCTTCCAAAGTGCTGGTATTATAGGCGTGAGCCACTGTGCCTGGCCAGAGGAACCTTGATTAACCATACACTACAAGGATGAAGTGCCTGGTGCACATGAAACATACACGTAAAACATAATTTTGTTCCATCCCTTGTTTATTCAATTACTCATTCATGTACTTATTTCATATTATAAATATTTATTGAATGACCACTATATATGGTATGTTGCTATGAAGAATTCAAAGATGAATCAGATTAGGGTTTGCTGTTGATTCTCTTTCAAAATAGTTTACTTCCTTGCTTTTATATTGAATATCACAGGCAACGTAAGTAAAAAACCCTGGACCAGGGGTCATATGGCCAAAATCTAGTTCTGGTTTTATGTAAAATCAGCAGGTCTCTTCAACTCTGAATCTCAGATTTTCCATCAATAAAATTGGAAAGGATGGATAAAAATATTTACTTGCCTATAGTAAAAATGTAAATAAGATCATGGTTATGTATAAATTACTATCTATCTATCTATCTATCTATCTATCTATCTATCTATTAATTTATTTATCTACCTACCTACCTATCTATCTAAGACAGGGTCTCGCTCTGTCACCCAGGCTGCAGGAAAGTGGTGCGATCATAGCGCACTGCAGCCTTGATCTCCCAAACTCAAGTATTCCTCCCACCTCAACCTCCAGAGTAGCTGGGACTACAAGCATGCACCACCATGCCTGGCTAATATTTTGTATTTATTAAAAGATACTGAATTCGAAGTCAGGAGATTTGTCTTCTCTTGTGGACCCTGCTAACAACATTCTGTGTGGCCTTGAATAGGTCTTTTAACCTCTCCTGCCTCGGTGTCCATATCTCTAAAAATAAGAAGTCAGGCCGCATAGATTCCAAGATCTCTTCTAGCTCAAAATCTCAGGTTTTAAGAGTTTATGATTTTTAAGATAGTCATTCTCTGAAGATCAGCATTTAAATTTACCTGTCATAATTTTCATATCAATTATCTAGTTATATATCTTATAGGGTTTAAATGTATGAAATACTAGTAGCTTTTCTGAAAATTGTGCTTGCTTGTTTGCAGAAAAATCTCTATTTCAGATTGTGTTACCCTCTGCATCTTTAAAAGACAAATGGAAAAGGAAAAATATTAAAGAAACTTAAAACAACTGTTTCAGTTATCTATTGGTGTGCTTGCTGCAAACCACTCCAAAATGCAGTGGTTAAAATGATGATTTATAATTTCTCACGATTCCGTGGGTTGGGTGGTCCTGCTGCTGCACTCACTACTTGGGATTTCTTATGTGGCTGCATTCAGCTGAGGGCTCAGCTGAGGGTGGAACCCCCAAGATGGTCTCTCCTCCTGGGCCTTTCCCCATATGGCCTCTCATTCAGTAATTTAGCCTAAGCTTTTCACATGGCTGCTGGATCCCAAGCATTGCAAGAGTCAAGCCTCAATGTGCAAGTGTTTATGTCATTCTTGCTAAAGTTCATTTGGCCAAAGAAGGTTTTGTGGCCAAGTTCAGTATCAATGTGGGAGGACCTGAATATCTGGAAGCATGTTTCATCAGGGACCACCAATGTAACAGTCTGCTGCCACAACTTCCATTCAACTGGATTCTAGCTAACTGATATCTCATCCCTCTCTCTCATGCTCTAACATAAATCATTCCATCTTCTACTTACATGCTTTATGCATTCTTGTATTTCTGCATATGTAACACTCCACTTTAATTATAGTTTATATTTTGGCCTTCACTCTCCAAAATGGAAGTTTCATGAATAAGGGAAGAGACAGTGTCTTATTCCTCTCTGAATGTCCAGCATCAATGTCTCTGCATGAGGGACACTGCACTGAATTGAATTTTTGAGAACTTCACCAAATGCAAAGGGCAGATCATTTCATTTAAGATTGCAGCAGGGCAAGGATTCCTAACCTAGGTTCTTTATTTTCATCAATTCCTATTTGAAATTTAGCATTTCCTTCCATTATAAATGTAAGCAACAACCCACAGTAGTATTATCAGTAGATGCAACTTTATCACCAATAGAATTTTTTATTTAACACTACAGTTGGCTTGTTGCAGATATTTTAAATACTAAATTTTAAAATAACTTTAAAATTTTGAACGACGATTTAAATATAATTGATTTTCTATGTAATCCTGGGTATTTTATTTTATTTCATTTAGAAACATTATTCTCAGAAGGAGTGCATGGGTTTTACCAAACTTCCCAGACTGTCCATGGCAAAGTAAAGATACAGAACCCCTGCCTAGAGTGAGCACCTGATTTGGAAGACATTTAATACCCAGAAGACATTTAATATTCCACCCCACAGGGGCAGCATCAGCATCACCTGGGAACATGTTAGAAAAGCAGATTATCAGACTCTACCACAGACATTCTAACTCTGGGGGTGAGGCCAAGCAGTCTGTGCTTCTATAAGCCTTCCAGGTGATTCTGGCATGTACGACAGTTTAAGAGCCATTAAACTAGGAAAAATAGTGAGTTGCAACTGAGGTATACAGGGGTTGCTAAAGCCTATTTAATCAATCAATAAGTATTGATAAATCATGATGTGTATCTCCTATTCCTCAGCACTGGGAAAGGTACCACAGGAAAACGTTCTACATCTTCATTTGAGTGATGATAATGCAGATGTGTACATATATAAAAAGATTTAGGCTGCACACTTAAGATTTGGGCACTTTACTAAATGCATGTTATATCTCAATTTTTAAAATAAGTGTACTGTAGGAGACATGTAAGAGTTCAATGCATAATCCCTGCCTTCAACGAACTTTTCAATCACTTTAGAAATCCATTTATCCAATCATTTATTGAGTGCCAGGCAGGGTGCTGCATGCTGAGGTATACAACAGCGAATGAACCAGGCATGAAGTCTGTCCTCATGAAGTATACATTCTAGTGGGAGAGTCAGAGAAATAAACAGGCAACTCTGAAACAGTGATAACACCTATTAATTATGAATCATATGCATACTAGTTACCATATTTCACTGATTCTAAGATGCACATCTTTTGTACAGCTTAACATTTCTGAAATAAGGATGTGTTTTGCATTCTACAGTTGCCACTTTAACTTAAAGTATTTTTCTAATGTTATGTAAAATAATGGTTTATCTTCAGTTTAGAGCATCTTATAGATTCTAAAATGTTAAGTATCACAGGAGTTCAGAGAGATGTAGACCAATAAGAATTCCAGGGGTCAAAAAAGGGAAAGGTGAGACTTGAGCCAGATTGAAGAAAGAGTAGGATTTTTAAAAGAGGAATAACAGGGACAACTGAAGGTGAAGGCACCAGAGCCTGGGAGGAGCAAGCCATGATTGAGAGACACAGGTTCCAGTGGGACAAAGAAGGGGAGTGTTAGGAAGCAAAGGGAGCTGAATGGCCAGACATGTTAAAATCAGATTATAAAAGGCCTGGAAAGTCCAGCAATGGTACAGTTAAACATAAGAAGCAACTGAAGATTTCTGAGCAGAAGAATGAAAGAAGCTTAAGTATGTGGAATGGACTCAGGGACAGGAGGACAGGAGCTATATATATGTCCATTTTCAATTTTTGGTCAACGATTTTTGAGATTAAAGGAAGTAAATTCAGTACCCAGAGAGTTTATGTGCTCACAATGGAGCCAAGACAAATATAAGATGACTACATACACATGAGCATGTGGCAGAGATGAATGAGCCAACATCCAACCACTCCCCAGAATCTGGTGGGAGAGCACACCCACTGGGTGTTGTTGCTCTTGAACAGCTCTACCTGAATGACTGTGCTAGACCCTGCCATTGGCAGCAGAGCCAGCCACACCAGCATTGGGGCCCTGGCCATCTCTGCCACTTAGTTGGGCCTCATAGAGAGCCCTAGGTGCTCAAAGACTCATTTATCTGCCTTCTGTTTTAAAGAGATCTGATAGTTACACCAAATTTATTGAATCTTTACCACATCCCTATAAGGTAGGTGTTACCACTCCCATTTTACAGATGAGGACACTAAGGATCAGAGAGGTGAAGAAATTCACACCCTAGTCTGTCTCCTCTCAAAGTCTGTTCTTTTAGCCAGTCTTCTCTGTGAGTCTCAGGTGTAAGCAGACTGCCAGATCAATGATCTCGGACTCCCAGTCATGGGGTCTGGAATGGCTAGTGCTAACAAAAACTGAGCTTGGAGCCCACCCCTGTGCAGAAAATTACAGCCTTGCCCCAACCTTGGCCATGCTCAAGCATCTATAAGACTGGATCTTACTATTTGCTCTGCACTTTAATTATTCTGCCAGGGCAGAGAACCTGTCTTGAATCCCTGACCCATTGACTTTCTCCTGTCAACCTCCTCCTCCCAGTTGTGGTCCTATTCCAAATTAGATGAACCCCTACAACCTCAGCCTTGTTGCCTACCTGGATCTGAGAGCCATCACTGTCTGGAAACTGCTGCTGCTAAGTCCCACTCCCTGATATCTGATTTCCCATTAGGTCAGGGAGTATCTAAGGCTTCAAACCAGAAACTATAGCTGTGCTCAGATTGGGATAGAGCTGGCCATTAGCTGTGGGAAGTAGTAAAGATAAGAAGGAATCCCAAGGAGAGTATTTAGGGACAAAGGCAAGGAGGGGAAACCACAGCCAGGCCAAAGAAATATCAATCCAAAGAACCTGGCAGAGAGGAGAGACCAGCACACAGGGAGTAGGACTGTAACTGACGCCAACATTAAGGAACAAGTGCATGCAAAAGCGAGGATGGAGGTAAAAATAGCAATGACTTCCCAAGCAAACACTTGAATGTGGAGACAGGGCTTTCTTGTAGGCCTCTGAGTGAGGAGAGAATGGTAAGGTCCCACACTGGCTTAAACATTTGGACCTGACCTTGTGGCTCTGACTAAGCCCTCAGGCATTATCATGGAACATTGGTTGCTTTCACCACTATCCAGCCCAGTCCCACCTCCTCCCTCTCGCCACCCTCCTTCATTTATTCACTTACTCAACTAACAAACATTTGAGCCTCCACTAGAATATAAGTTCCATGCAGGCAGAAACACTGTCTTTTTCATCATTTTAAGGCTTAAAATCCAGAGCAGTTTCTGACACATAGTAGGCACTGGATATATTTGTAGAATGAATAAATAATTGATGAGTGTTTGGGAAATGTGCTGAGTCCCAGATTATCTTCTGGTGTGCCAATAGCCTTAAATAGAATATCAAGTACATGTTGCCGGCTGATATTCACCAACAGTAAAATTCAAGATTTTAGTAGTCTAGCAGCTGCCAGCTTGCAGTCTTCAGTCAGATACTTCCTACATTAAGATCATTTACAAATTTCTAAGACAAGAAATCGCATGTGGACTTGAAAGCAGGTAAAGGTATAGTTTATGCTTTATATTAGTACTTTAATCCATTTTAAAATATCTAAAATGTACTAATTTACTTCCCTTTTGTTTCTTTAAGTTTACTATTTTAAAAAACTTGTGGTCAATTCTATCAATACTACTAAGTATCTGTTACTGGGTTCAAAGTAATTTTCCACAGAAAAATGCCTGGAAATTGCCAAAATTGTACAGTCAACCCTGCAGCTCAAAAATTATAGAGTTTGACCACAAGACTTTTTATACTTGAGTGGAGTCCCAAAAAGAAAATATTGATGCAAAGCTTTGAGATTTTACTCCGGGTTACGTCTTAAGGCACTAGCTCAGATAACACTCAGAAGTTTTCAAGATGCATGTAAACTCTACATAAGCTCCAATCATCTATGCACTGACTACAGGATGCTGTGGTCAGGTTGAACTTCCATCAGCCACCTTCATGTTCAGAGTAAACAAATAACAATTCTGGGACTTGCAAAGAAACCATGGGAAACCCTGAATGGGACTTTAACTTTGAATTAAAGGAAACCACACTGCCGCCCATGAACATGTTTACATTTTGTCTGAGTGCAGGTTAGTGCAAATGGAGTCTCAGTGACTTACAGAGCACTGCTTTAACTATGATGTGGTTAAAACAGTCTAATCATGTAACTCCTCCAGCAAGCTGCTGAGTAGTATATGCTCAGCCTCAACAATGCAGACAGAGGTGGGGAAGAAGATTGGAGAGGATGGGATCAGAGCATCCAGCTGACATGAAGCTACAGGGTCTGAAGGTCCACGGCAAACTTGGGTTTGTGCAGGATAGGTATTACTGTCTGTTGGGTGTGCACGAGGAGGGAAGGAACATTTATACAAGCAGGAAGCATCATTCAAAATGACATACCATCCACAGAAGATTTACCTAGTATCTACTTTATGATCATCTTTCCTGGGAGATTAGAATGTGAAAGAAAGTATCAGCCTGGGTATAGTTTATAGAATTTTATTGAAGATTTCCCACTAAAAGTCACACTGAGTGTCTTGGGGTAGAATGGTTTGTATTGAGCAATAGAAAATGTTGCAATGTTTGGTGAGAACTGGCAATTATACATTTCTCAATTCCTAACTATTTCTAAATTCTGCCATTCTAAGATAAAATAGTTGAGGCCATAGCAAACATTTCTCCTTTTCCCTGCCCTCCAGGAAAACTAAATGAGTAAGGGAGCCAACAGAAAGTAAGTTCCTTGCTTGCTTGAGAAGCAGGTCCTGCTTAGCAGGGCAGGGGAAAAGAAAGTGTGGGCACTAGGAGAAGTCAGAGCCATGACCACAGAGCTGAGCTGCTTATGGTCTGTGTAACATTTATCCTGTGAAGATGACTCCTCCAGAATCTATCCCACCCTTTCTGCTCTCCCTAGAGCCCTGGCAGTGAGACTAGCACAGCTGAGATAGGGTTTGGGACAAGTCACTTCAGGAGCTCTACTAGCTGCTACATCCATCCCTAGGAAAAGGGTGTCTGGATCATTAGTGTACCGTCCTGGGTTAAGAGGCTAGAGAATGAATGCTGCATAAATCAGCGTCACTTCTTTCTTTGTTCACTATGCCTAATACATAGCTTATTTATGTTTTGAAGGGCCTGATGCTGAGTGTGCAGCTCTAAAGGCCCATGAGGGTGAGTTATAGAGGGAAGGGAACATTTCCCTGACTAGTTCCTAGAAGGTATTTTGCAACATGGAGCAATGGTTTGTGTTTCCAGGCAACTGGACTATCTAAAGGAAGACCCCACAGGGGGTGGGTAGGTGAGGAAAGACTGGAAAGAGCTGGGTCCCTGATCTCTAGCAAGACTGGGAGAAGAGGATTAGAGCAGAGCTCAATCTAATCCACAACTAAAGTGTCAGGCAAGGAAACAGGCAGAAACCCAACTGCATGGATTTGGGCAGCATAAAAATATCAAGAAAAAGGTGCATGAGATATCCTAGAAAGCATGAAGGCCCAGAGCCAGAGCAAGGTTTTAACTGGAATCCAGGCTGTCATTTCCTATTAGTGTAACCTTTCACCAATCTCTTAACTTCTCTAAGATTGTTTCCCTATGTATAAAGTGGCACTAATCATGATTTCATAGGGATCTTGTGAGAATTAAGCTATAGAAAGTATATACACTCAAAATATTATTCTGTTAGATTGTAAGCTCCCTGAAAGCAAAGAATGGGTCTTAGCAGCATAGCAACTGCTGCAGGAGAAAGAGTGTTTAATAAATGTGTACTAATAAGTGAAAAACGAGAACCTAATTCCAGATCCCATCCCCAGATGAGGCTGAGGCTGCTGGTCTATACACATTCTCTTTCTTATTACTCAAAGTGGAGTTAATGAACATTGATATCCCCTGGGAACGTCTTAGAACTGCTGGCTCTCTGGCCTCACCCCAGACCTATCATTTTGGCCAGATCCCCAGGTGAGTCTTTTGACATTAAACATTGAAAAGCACTGCTTATGTCAGGATGCACAGGAGGAAATGAGGAAGCCTGCATCTCCTGCTGGAAGGCATCTAGTGGCTGCAGCTGGGAGCGGCTGGGAACAGCAGAGCTGTCAAGTAGTGTCCAAACTGATACCCTAAACTAGGACCACTGTCTGTGAGGGTTTGGGCAGATGGCCAGGCTGTTCTGCATCAGAGGAACCAGGGCCTCAATCCGTCTGTCCAGAGACAGTCTACAGATTGCATGTGTATGTGAGCAAAGGTTGAGTTTCAGAACAGGAGACTGATCTTGAGGCAATGTCCAGAAGTCAAGGAGGCAAGAAGTCAAGTCCAGGGGAGTCAGGTAAGAAAGAAGCTAAAACAGGCTGTGCTAGCCTAGGAAGCCAGCTTCTGGAGGACAAGAGGCTGGGGAGAAACAGAAAGCAGACAATTCTGCTGATATTTGCTGAGCCTCTAACGGTATGTCAGAGAGAGAGCTCTCACTTTAGGAGAAGTTGCTACCCATGCTCGTCTAACTCCCTTCAGCCTGGAGGTGGATGTGCTACAAAGCTCTATGTTCACAGTCAGCAGGGACTCAGCATCACGACACATTTGCTCCTCATGAAGGCAGGTATGAGTCCTGCTGGAAGGTCTTCTCTCCTGCTGACATGAAGAGATGAACAGTGAAAGTGGGGAAGTGAAATTTCAGGGACCATTTCTGAAAGTTCTGTGAAAAATAGGCTAGAAAGTCCCGGGACCTTTGCTCACACCACAACCCTGAGTGTTTTCAGCCAGGAATGGGCTCCTCCTTTGGAGATAATAAGCCAAAGGACCCAGTAACCCAGATAGCATAGTCTCTGAGGGATCAGCATGGAATACTATTATCCAAGGATGTCAGAGCCAGAGGGGACCTGGTGGCTTGCAATCATTTTTTAATCCACAGAGCCCTGTCTTCCAATGTGATCTTACTCAGATCCCCAACATTTGAAATGAATATTAGCAATGCTGTTCTTACTGAGGCAGAATTTAGATCCCAGATCCATTCCCTTCCCACCTCTATTCCCCAAGGCCCTCTGAGGCCCCTAGGTGGACCCCATTGGATTCCATGGAGCAGTTGGGAAGCACTGCTCTGCACCAGTCCTAGCTTTAAAGAAATGAGGAAAAGGGAGCCCATGATGACAAGGTCCTCCAGCATCTGGCACCAGCTCACCTCACTACCCCTATGGCTCCCTGTACTTTATCTATTGTGGTCTCTCTTCAGGCTTCAGAATATGCCATTCATTCTTTTCTGGGCCTTTCCAGGTGCTATTCTCTGATGGAAGCAGTCTCTGTTCCCCTCCATGCTTCTTTGTCTCCCCACCCCCAATTCCTGTCTGCTGACTCCTCCATATTCTATGGATCTTAGTAAAGGCCTGTTTTGTCCATTGTGGCCAGCACAGTGCCTTATAAATGGTAAGTCCTGGGTATCTGTCTCTTTTTTGAATGAGTGAATAAGCACACTTACAGGAAGCTTGTTCTATGTCTTCCTAGCTAGCTCCAAGGTTCAGAAATGTTGACAGCCCCTCCACCCAGATATGGGGTAGTCATAGGAAAATCTTTGTCAAGTCTGTGTTGATTCCCACTCAAGAGAGTTTTGACTGGAGTACAACGGCGTTAGGTTGCAGATCTAGGTAGTGATAAGAATGCATTGAGCAAATGCAAAGTGACACACTCACAAAAAGTTGCTAGGTCCAGGCGACCTCAATGTGGCCACTGAGAGTTACTGGCAAATATCTGTTTCTTAGGATGACAGTTTTCAGATATTATCTGAACCCTCTGCCATCCTGAGGGTTTGGAAATAAGTAGGTCTTAGACCTGACCACTAGCTAACTGTAGTGACTACATTTGGTATTCCTACTAGATTGTCTTCCAAAAGTTCCACAAGGAATTATTTATAACTTCCCTGATGGCAAAATACAGCCATAAAACATACTGTTTGGTATTTCTCAGGCATCTCTGTGGTAGATGAATGAGTCACTCCCAGAAGACTTATCTGACAGAAAAATAAATTAAATAAATATGAATTAATGTTATACTAAATTTTTTCTGCATATGCAAGCAGCTGCAAACACTAAGGTCAACATATGCAAAAATATGTTCGAATTATTAGTATGTAGGCAGGAAATAGTTAAGAAAAATGATCTCTTTAGATAGTATTACTCAAACATTACTTTTACAAGCTTTGTAGAATGATTCAACCAGTTAAATCAAGTCTCTGCTTAAGTGACTCATCATGGTAAACAGGTTTTTAATTAAGAAGCAAAATTATATTTGCATCCCTCTAAGATAAGGGAGAAACTACAGACCATTTAACTACTTACACTCTCTATCTCTACCTATCTTTGGCACCGGTTACAAAGGAAAACTACCTGGAAGGATAATTTCTTTCACAATAATCCCTTTCAACTAAACAAGACTTAGCATTTTATAAATTTGGTCACATGCATGATTTCATTTGATCCTCTCAACAGCCCTCTAAGACAGGTTTGACAAGAATCAGAGTCAATGTCATTTAATAAATGAGGATGCTTAAGGCCACAGAGACTACATGATTTGTCCATGGTTGTCCTGCTAGTAGGGGTACAGCCAGGGCCTTGAACCCAAGGTTTGTGATCCCAGGTCTATGTTAATGTCATCATCATCAAGTAAATAGAGGTTAAGTCTGCCTGCTGTCTCAGGTCATATTGTAGAAGGACCCTGATGTTCTACTGCAGTGGTTCTCAAACTATACTTCTTAAAACCCTGAAGATCCATAGTAGTGCATGGGAAGCCACCTTAGGGAAGGTAAGAAGACAGGATACTGGGTCACTATACCCAACCAACAGCTCTGTTTTGTTTTGTTTTGTTTTGTTTTGTAGTTTCAACTTGTATTATAGATTAAGGGGTAAATGTGCAGGTTTGTCATAGGGGTATATTGTGTGATGCTAAAGTTTGAGATACAAATGATCTGGTCACCAGGTAGTGAGCATAGTACCAAACAGGTGGTTTTTAAGCCCATGCCCCACTCCCTCCCTCATCTGGTAGTCCTGAGTGTCTACTGTTCCCATCTTTATGTTTATGTGTATTCAATCTTTAGCTCCCAATTATAAGTGATAACATGCAGTTCTTAGGATAATGGTCTCCAGGTCCATCCATGTTGCTGCAAAGGACATGATTTTGTTATTTTTTATGGCTGTGTAGTATTCCATGGTGTATATGTACCACATTTGCTTTATCCAGTCCACTGTTGATGGGCACATAGGTTGATTCCATGTCTTTGCTATTGTGAGTAGTGTTGAAATGAACATACAAGTTCACATGTCTTTTTGATAGAATGAATCACTTTCCTTTGCGTATATACTCAGTAGTGGGACTGCCAGGTCGAATGGTAGTTCTGTTTTAAGTTCTTTGAGAAACCTCTAAACTGCTTTCCACAGTGGCTGAATTAGTTTGCATTCCCACTAACAGTGTATAAGTGTTTCCTTTTCTCCACAGCCTCCCTAGCATCCATTATTTTTTAATAATCGCCATTCTGACTGGTGTACGATGGCATCTCATTGTAGTTTTGATTTGCATTTCTCTGATGATTAATGATGTTGGAGCTCTGTTTTTATTGTCTTATATACTGACATTTCAGTATATAAGGGTTGATATTTCAAGTAAAATTTCTTTGGAAGAAGGTAGGTATTCTACTTCTTAAAAAAGTTTGAAACAGCAGTACACTAATCCAAACTTCTCATTTTACAGATTGGAAATGATTTCTAAATATAAAGTAATTTGTCCATATTCACACCCAACTAAGACCAGAAACCAAACAGTTCTCTTTACACACAGTTAACTACCCTGTGGTTGGGATAAAGTTACATCTCACAGTACAGTGTTTTGTCTATATCAATCCTTCTCAAACTTCAGTGCGTATCAAGATTTCTTGGAGGACTTGGCACAGATTTTTGAGTCCCACTCCAGAGTTTCTGAGTCAATAGGGCTGTGGTGGGCCCCTATTCATTTCATTCCTAACTAATTTTAGATGATGCTGATGTTGCAGGACTGGAGACCATGCGCTGAAAACCAGTGGTCTACTGGATACCAAACAACTGAGTTGACTAGCCAATTGTGCATTTCATCAATTTTCATTCTGGGGGAAAAAATGGTGAAGGACTCCTTCAGAGTTTATAAACCCATTGCTTTAACCATGCCACTACACATTCAATAACACATTGCACTGACAGTCTGTTACATCAAAGATCCTAAACCTTCCATGCAGCCTGTGGTGTTTATGCTCTAGACATATCCCCTTGTCCAACCTCTGAGTTTACCTGCAGCTCTATCTCAGTGGCTGATGTCTCTTTGTGTCTTCATCTAGGACTTTCTTCAGCTCACAAGAGTTTGCTCAGTCCACAAAGGGGTGGGGTAAAGGGACAGATGCCCCTAATTCTCAGGGGCATCTTTCAAACAATGAAGATAGGAGTATGTGGATAAATACTCTAGCTTCTCTGTTCCATGGTGAGACAATTTTGAAGCTTCCTCCTTCAGTGTCCTTACAGCATCCCTAGTGAGATGGAGCCCCGGTTTCCCACAGCAGAAACTTACTCATTAACACATTTTTTCAATTAACATTTTTCCCTTCCCTCTCCATTTCCTCCACTTCCTGATTTAGGCTTCCTGGGATCACGTCCTAAAAAAACTACTGACATCCCAAGTTCTTGCATTAGGGTCAACTTCGGCGGCAACAAAAACTAGACCACTATATCTCAAAGTTCTTCAACAAATTCATGAAAGCAGCACCTGCTCTTGATCAACTTTCAGTTCTATGCCCTGGGGTTTTATTCATGGGTCTTTGGGCTGGCTAACCCAAGTTGAGTGTATTCAATGGGTCTTAATAAATAAATAATACAGATTGTTGCTGCCTTAAAAACAATAGCAGAAATACAGACTATTGAGTCATATGTGTATACTCCTAATTCATCAATTGTATGCTTAAGTAGTCACTCTTCAGAAAAAGTCTCAAGTTCACCAGTATCCAATCTATGAAGTATACCAGCTTAAAAAAAAAAAAAAAAAAAAAAAAAACTGGCATTATGCAGATTTTTCAGGGCAGCACTGTGAAAAGCACCTGCCAACTTTGAAATGTAGAAAGTTTGCTTTTGTGCTCTCAAAGCAAGATTAACCTTCAGCAAATATTTACATTTGAGGAGTGGAGTTTAAGCAGTGATGGCATCAACATTTGTCAAACCACAGAGCAAATCTCAAAGAGAAAACCCATCTGAAAACAAACTGCCCTCCTCAAGTTGAAGCCAAATAATGGAAATAGATCTTTTGGTTAAAAAAAAAAAAAGATCAAACTTCCTCCTAAATAGTAGAACTAATTCATGTAGTTCATTCTACATGGTGGTGGCTTAATATTTTTCTTATTTTAAAAAAACCAGATTTTAAAAAACATAAGAAAAATTCTGGAGGTGATGGATATGTTTAGTACTTTGGTTGTGGTGATAGTATCATAGGGTATGCACATGTCCAAACTCATAAAGATATATACATTAAATGTGTACAATTGTTTGCATATCAAGACACTAACTGCAAAAGCCATAAAGGAAAATGATGGACAGATTTGACCACAACAAAAAACTCACGAGTGACAAGAAATAAATTAAACATAAGCAACAAACTTGGAAGCTACACATAATAATAAATTGCATATACTTAAAATGTACAACTTAATAAATTTTGACATATGTATACCTCAGTGAAACCATCACGTTGGCTTATTTTCAAAAAGTAAATTTTACCTAGTTTTAAGTCTATATCACTTTTAAATGACAATTTCTGGAATAATCCATTAATTATTATCTTTATATAGTGACTCATCAAGGGCTGAAAACTCTTTACATTATTCTGTATCTGAAATGCTACAGGAGTATGCTAAAAGTGCATATGTGCAAAAAACTGGTTGGCACAACTCTGCAGAACTTAGGAGGCATATCTGGCAAATAATAATAAAAGCTACCACTTATTGGGCATGTATCATTGCCAGGCTCCATTATGTAAGTCTTTGGGTACATCATTTGTTACCCTCATAACAACCATATGAGGTGGGTATTACTAATTCTATTCTATAAGTGAACAAGACTTTGAGACATTAAATAATTTAGATACATTTATATAGTGAGAACATTGCAGAGCTGGGAACTAAATTTGTTCCATGGTAATATTTCCCAAACTATTAATTTATTTTTGTATTCATTCAACAAATATGCACCAGGCCCTAAGTTAGATGTTAGACATATAGCAGTGAAGGTTGTTGACAAAGTTCCCAACAACGGTAACTTTACAGCCAGTGATGAAGAGAGTCACTGAAATATAATTACACAAATAATTGAATTTAAGTGTCATGAATGCTATGAGAAGAAGTACAAGGAGGTGTAAGAACATGCATTGGAAATCTGACTTAGTTTCAGGACAGGCAGTTAGAGGAGGTACTTATGAGGAAGTAATATTCAAGCTGAGACCAGACAAATGAGTTGGTTTATAGGTTTTTAAGGCCTAGTGTGGTGGTTCATGCTTCTAATCTCAGCAGTTTGGGAGACCGAGGCAGTAGAATTGTTTGAGCCTAGGACTTCAAGACCAGCCTGGGCAACATAGTGAGACCTTGTCTCTACAAAAAAAAATAAAATTTAATTAGCTGGGTATGGTGGCCTGTGCCTATAGTCCCAGCTACTTGAGAGGCTGAGCTGGGAGGATCACTTGAGCCCAGGAGGTCAAGGCTGCAGTGAGCTATGATTGCTCCACTGCACTGCAGCCTAGCCAACACAGGGAGACCCTGTCTCTTAAAAAGCAAGAAAGGAAGGAAGGAAGGAAAGAAGGAAGGAAGGAAGGAAGGAAGGAAGGAACGAGGGAAGGAAGGAAGGAAGGAATCCTTAAAAAAAATTATATCATATATCATATAGGACATCTATCATTGCCAGACTCCATTATGTATGTCTTTGGGTACATCATTGTATCATATATATATATATATATATCATATATACATATATATCATATATATATACCACATACATATGATTATATATTATATATATGTTTTTAAGTAGAGGAAAGTGACATGATCAGATTTGCAAGACTAATAACGGGTAAGCAATTTGGACCCTGGGGAGAAATGAAGGGGGAAAATTGCTATCTATAAGTTCAGCCCTCAGGCAGGTTTGGAACCAGAATCCACAAATCTGTGTAGCATAAGAAAACCTCACACATAAATGTCCTTCAAAGTGGTTCTGGGTTGGTAATGCTCTGAGGCATTTAGTTAGTAAAACCAAACTTTCAGGAAAAGGACCTTTGAGTCAAAGTTTTTTTTTTCTTTTTTTTTTTGAGAGAGTCTCACTGTGTCATCCAGGCTGCAGTGTAGTGGTACGATCGTGGCTCACTGCAACCTCCACCTCCCGGGTTCAAGCTTTTCTCCTGCCTCAGCTTCCTGAGTAGCTGGGATTACAAGTGTATGCCACCATGCCCAGCTAATTTTTGTATTTTTAATAGAGACGGGGGTTTACCAGGTTGCCCAGGCTAGTCTCAAACTCCTGACCTCAAGTGATCTGCCCATCTTGACCTCCCAAATTGCTGGGATTACAGGTGTGAGCCACCACATCCAGCCAAAGTTTCAAAGAGTTCTTACATATGAGGTTTTAATGAACATGAACTTGCAATTAAAACACAAGGAAACAAGCTACCATGCACAACAGTTAAGAGAAACAATAAAAAGTAGAATCAGAACTACAAATACTGCAGATACTATCACATTCACAATATAAGATAGATTGAAAAAGAACAAAATAGGACTACTGTTAATAAAAAGTATATATGTAGCTAGATAAATAGTATTAATCCATTATTTCTTAAATATGTTGCACATATTTTCTTCCAAGTTTGTTGCTTCTGTTTACTTTGTTTCTTATTACTTCTAAGTTTTTCATTCTTTTGAAGTCAAATCTGTCCATCATTTTTCTTTATGGCTTTGCAGCTTGTCTCTTGCTTAGGAAGGCTGTTTCTATTCCAAGGTTATTTTTAAAATCCTTATCTTAAAATGTTTATTACAGACAGTCCTCACCTGATGATATTCAAATTAATAATAACTATCTTATAATTTTATGACTTTATGATGGTGTGAAAGCAATACACCTTCAGTAGAAACTGTACTTCAGTACAGTATTTAATAGATTACATGACATTCAATACTTTATTATAAAATGGGCTTTATATTCAGTGATTTTGCCCAACTGCAAGCTAATGTAAGTGTTCTGAGCACATTTAAGGCAGGATAGATTAAGCTATGATGTTCAGTAGGTTAGGTATATTAAATGCTTTTCTTTTTCTTTCTTTCTTTCTTTTTTTTTTTTTTTTTTTGAGACAGGGTCTTTCTCTGTCACCCAGGTTGGAATGTAGTGGCACAATCATAGCTCACCAGAACCTCAAACTCCTGGCCTCAAGTGATCCTCTCACCTCAGCACCCCAAGTAGCTAAGACTACATACATACCACCATGCTTGGCTACTTTTTAAAATTTCTGTGGAGACTGGATGTCACTATGCTGACCAGGCTGGTTTTGAACCCCTGGCTGCAAGCAATCCTCCCACTTCAACCTTATAAAGTACTGGAATTACGAGACTGAGCCACCATACCCAGCCCTTAAAAGCATTTTTGGCATATAACATTTTCAACTTATGATGGGTTTATTAGAACATAATACCATCATAAGTTGAGGAATATCTGTACTTTAATTATTTAAATACGGATTTTATATTGAGTCTAATTTTATTTTAATAGATTACATTTGGAAATTCCAGCACTGCTTATTAAATATACCTTTCTTTCTCACTAATTTGAAGTATCTCTTCTAACGTAAACTAAATTAATTTCTTGTTATGGTAGATGAGAATTAAGTTATCCAACAACTTCTAACTTCACTTACTCCGTCCTCTAGCCTCCCAATTTTTGGTTAAATCATTAGTCACTATTTATATAACAAAAATGCATGCAAATATTATGCAGGGTTGAGCCAGTTAGTATACTATGATTATATTTCCTTTCTTGAACAACTTTTATTTTCCAAGTGTTAATACTTGCCTTGTTATTTTCAGTTGCACAGTTTTCTGTGAATCTATACAAATGCTTATTTGGGCCTGTCAAAGACCTATTATTATTTTCCAAATACTCATATATATCAAATAATCTTTCTATTCCACTATTTTCCTGGCAATCTCCCTCTCAGAACCCTCCAACTCTCCTGCTCCAGATGGGGTTATTACTCTCTAGATCTACTGCAGAACTATCATAATGGGATTTCCTTCACTGCTTTCTTGTGTTGGAGGCTTCAAATGTCAGTATGTAGAGGTGTTTTCTCTTGAGAAAAAGCTTCCAATCTCCTGATCTCCTGCCTGCAGGGGAGGGCAGCATATGTTTAGTTGCTATTTGGTAGTAGGGTCTTTCTGGGACAAGGTTTGAGAAAGAAGGCTGAGGATCTCGCTGTTCATTACTCGAATTTTCCCATAATCAGCATGTTTCAGCCTCCTGCCATAAATTCAGTTCCACCTCACCCCTACATGTGTAGTGTTCCTGAGTCTGTCTGGGCTCTCTCGTTCACTGTCTCCAGAGAACTTGTCTTCTGTCACCTGTGGAGGGTAGCTGCTTAGCATCAAGAGATGGGAAAGATGTCCTTTGGTGCTAATAGCTCCAAACAAACGTATAACTAATCCTTGCACCTCACTTACCTTCCATGGTATTGATACCACTTTAAGTCCTGTGTCCTCTATGGGTTCTCACATAGTAACCTCTTCTGCTCAAAATCATGTTTCTCTCCTCTACTTTTCCACCTTCCAAATTTTTTTTTCTGAAATTTCCCATTTGCTAATGTCTCCTTTCCAATTCTCTGTCTTTTGGGATTTATACCACACCCCACACCTACCACACCTGACACTTACCCAACCCCACCACACACATATACATTTAGTGAGGTTTCAGTAGGAAGAGGACATTAAACTCTGCCATGTTTAACTGGAAATCTCTAATCTTATAGTCTCATATATGTATATATGTGTGGCACTATGAGGTATATAGAATTATCATGATAATAATATATTAAGAATAATGGTAATCCACCATAAATGCCCCATTCTACCATTTCTCCCAAAGCCCCAGGGGCCCTCTTACAAACAGGCCTTTAACATCACAGAGTTTCTCAGGGTAGATATGCATCATGGCTCTTGATGCATATGATATAACAAAGAGATGAGTTGAGAAGTAAAAAATAATTACTTAGTAATTGAAAGAAAACATATTTCCAGTTAATAAATATGAAATATATTACATATCATATTTTATTACAAACTTTGTTATATTCAGTATACTTTATGCCTCCAGAGTAATAATGTGACCTTAGATCTGTTTGGAAATGTGTATACACACACACATACACACACACAGATATGTAGATAGATGATTAATAGATAGACAAGGTCATTTAGATACATAGACATATATTCCTTCTGGCATTTTTAACCCTCAGAAATGACTATTTCTCCACCCCATTCTATGGCTTCACTGTTACAGAAGTTGTTTATTCTGTTTTGGTTTCAACCTTTTGCTCCTTTCTGTAATTAACCCAAAAAGTAGTTAGGAGAGAAAATTCCAAATTTTCTCATCAAGCAATCAATATGAACCCTTTTTCTAACATTCCATTTACAGAATCAGGCTCCAAATTCAGTCATTATTATATCCCACATTTATGTGTAATGCTTCTCTTAGAGACAGAATTGTATCCTTCCAAATTCGTATGTTGAAGCCCTAACCCACAATGTGATTGCATTTTGAGGCAGGGCCTTCAGGGAGGCAATTAAGGTAATGAAGGGTATAAGAGTGTGGCCCAATTCAGTAGAACTGGGATCTTCAGAAGAAGAGGAAGACCTTGCAGGGATCTCTGTCTTTCTCCACGTGAACAGAAGAAAGGCAATGTGAGGACACAGTAAGGAGGCAGCCATCTGTAAGTTAGGAGGAAAGCCCTCCCCAGGTCAGGAAGAAAACACCAACCCTATGGCACCTTAATCTGGACCACTTTCTACGGTTTATACCCAGTCTGTGGTATTGTGTTATGGCTGCCCTAGCAGAAGAAAATACTTCCCCCTATTTTTCTGAATACATCCTTTTTAAGTCAAAATGATGAGACCGGGAAGCCATATGATGGAGCTACTCTCCTGATGATTGCTGACAACAGAATTAAGCCCTAGTGACTGCAGAACCAGGGCCTCTACTGCTATGACTCCAAATCTGCTTTCTACCCCGGAGGGATACACATTATAATGACTAGTCCTCCCTCAGAATGGAGCCTCTGATTATTTAAAAGAGCAGATGAAGAATAGGTGAATAATGATGGAGCACTTTACTTTCTGCAATCCCACAATGATATTCACCCTTCTGTAACCAGTCTTTTCCAAACCACGCTTTCTCAATCTCAGTACTGTTGAAATTTAGGCCAATTGTTGGGGACATCCTGTACACTGCAGGATGGTTAGCAGCATCGCTGGCCTCTACCCACTAATTATACCCACAAATGTTATAGAATATTTAAAAGCAAGTTTTTATTTATTTATGCCACTAGCACCCCTTCCCCAGTCATGACAATTTAAAATGTCTCCAGACATAGCCAGATGTCCCCAGGGGAACAAAATCACCCTGGTTAAGAACCACTGTTTAGCCTTTAGTTCTTCTGGGCTACAGTTATTAAAACCTGTCAACCTCTGACAAACCACTGTGTCAAAAATAAGTGATAATGAAAAGTAATACTGTATTCCCCCCTCAAATATAAGCATTGGGACAGGAATTGCAAAGAGAAAAAAATTCTTGTGATACCAGCAGGAAATATATTATTTCTTGAGAGATATTATGTATCCATATTTTGTACTGCACAAAGCTATTTTCTCCAGAGATATAAACATAGATATGGATGCAGATATAGACATAGGTGTATGTATTAGGACGTTCTTGCTTTGCTATAAAGAAATGCCTGAGACTGGGTAATTTATAAAGAAAAGAGGTTGAATTGGCTTACAATGCTGTAGGCCTTACAGGAATCATGGTGCCAGCATCTGCCTGGCCTCTAGGGAAGCCTCAGGAAGCTTTCAAACACAGCAGAAGGTGAATGGAGAGCAGGTACCCCACAAGGTGAAAGCAGGAACAAGTAAGAGAGAGAGTCAGGGGAGGTGCCACGTACTTTTAAATAACCAGATCTCAAGAGAACTCACTGTGGCAAAGACGGCACCAAGCCATGAGGGATCCACCCCCATGACCCGAATACCTCTCACCAGGGCCAACCTCCAGCATTGGGGATTACAATTAAACATGAGATTTGGGTGGGGATAAATATCCAAACTCTATCAGCATAGATATCTCCACATATATAATAGTCATATGAGTTTTCACATATGTATACACTCATGAAACCAACAGCACAATCAAGATATAGAACATTTAAAAGCAAGTTTTGTTTACTTATTTTTAGAGACAGGATCTCACTCTGTTACCAAGGCTGGCCTCAAACTCCTGGGCTCAAAGGATCCTCCTCATCTTCTCGAACACTGAGACTGTAGATGCCCACTGCTGTGTTGGGCCTTTTGTAATTTAAAATTTTAAGGGAAGCATAAAGTTTATTAGTTCCAGAGAAAGTCATATGATATATATGGGGGATATTCATGAGTTATCCCATGAACATACAAAAATAAATGCTAGGGGGGTGGAGCAAGATGGCCGAATAGGAACAGCTCCAGTCTCCAACTCCCAGCACGAGTGACACAGAAGACCGCTGATTTCTGCATTTTCAACTGAGGTACTGGGGTCATCTCACTGGGGAGTGCTGGACAATCGGTGCTGGTCAGCTGCTGCAGCCCGATCAGCGAGAGCTGAAGCAGGGCAAGGCATTGCCTCACCTGGGAAGCGCAAGGGGGAAGGGAATCCCTTTTCCTAGCCAGGCGAACTGAGACACACAACACCTGGAAAATCGGGTAATTCCCACC
>NW_016814438.1:2397849-2405174 GCF_001698545.2 Rhinopithecus bieti
AAGAAACCTGCACGTTATGCACATGTACCCTAGAACTTAAAGTATAATAAAAAATAAAATAAAATAAAATAAAATAAAAAATAAAAAAAAAATAAATGCTACTTTACCTCCTTTTTAAACTTAAACAGCTATAGGAACTTGCATTCTTGATTTTTTTCAAATGTACAATTAAGTTATTATTGACTGTAGTCACCATGTTGTGCTATCAAATAGCAAATCTTATTCACTCTTTCTAACTATGATGGAATACTTTACTGTCTGCTATCCCACAGTGATATTCATCCTTCTGTAACTGATCTTTTCCAAACCAGGCTTTCACAATTTCACCATCTCCACCTCCCCCCAGCACATCTGAAGCCCATCTGAAGGATAGTTACCAGCAGATGGGAAGGGTAATGCGGGATTGAGGGGAGGTGGGGATGGTTGAACTCCAATGAGTTCAATTGTTTTCATTTTTAGACCCCACAAATAAGTGAGAACATGCAATGTTTGTCTTTCTGTTCCTGGCTTATTTTGCTTAACTTAATGATATTCAGTTTCATCCATGTTGATGCAAATGACTGAATCTCATTCTTTTATGATTAAATAGTATTCCATTGTGTATAAGCATGACGTTTTCTTTATCCATTCATCTGCTGATGGACACTTAGGTTGCTTCCAAATCTTAGCTATTGTAAACAGTACTGCAGTTAACATAAGAGTGCACATATCTCGTCAATATACTGATTTCCTTTCTTTTGAGTATATACCCAGCAGTGGAATTGCTAGATCATATGGTAGCTCAACTTTTAGTTTTTCGAGGAACCTCCAAACTGTTCTCCATAGTGGGTGTACTAATTTACATTCCCACCAACAGTGTACAAGGATTCTCATTTATCCACATCCTCGCCACTATTTGTTATTGCCTGTCTTTTGGATATAAGCCATTTTAACTAGGGTGAGATGATGATATCTCATTGTAATGTCGATTTGCATTTCTCTGATGATCAATGATGTTGAGTACCTTTTTATATGCTTGTTTGCCATTTGTATGTCTTCTTTCAAGAAATGTCTATTCAAATCTTTTGCCCATTTCTTATCAGATTATTAGATTTTTTTCCTACAGGGTCATCTGAGGTCCTTATATATTCTGGTTATTAATCCCTTGTCAAATGGGTAGTTTGCAAATATCTTTGCCCATTCTGTAGGTTATCTCTTCACTTTGTTGATTGTATTCTTTGTTGTGCAAAAGGTTTTTAACTCGATGTGATCCCATTTGTCTGTCTTTGCTTTGCTTGCCTGTGCTTGTGGGGTACTACTCAAGAAAGCATTGCCCAGTCCAATGTCCTGGAGATTTTCCCCAGTGTTTTCTTGCAGTAGTTTCACACTTTGAGGGCTTGTGCTCAATTGGGTATTGTCAAAAAATATCAGAGATCTGCTACCAAACTTCAAACCATACTACAGGGCTACCAAAACAACATGGTACTGGTACAAAAACAAACACACAGACCAATGGAACAGAATAGAGAGCTCAGAAATAAGGCCACACACCTACAAATACCTGTTCTGTAACAAAGTTGACAATAACCAACAATGGGGAAAAACTCCCTATTCAATAAATGGTGCTGGGAAAACTGGCTAGCCATATGCAGAAGATTGAAACTGGACCCCTTCCTAACATCACATATAAAAATTAACTCAAGATGGATTAAAACTTAAGTGTAAAACCCAAAACTATAAAAACCCTGGAAGACAACCCAGGTAATACCATTCTGGACATAGGCACAGGCAATGATTTCACAACAAAGACACCAAAAGCAATTGCAACAAAAACAAAAATTGAGCTTCTGCACAGCAAAATAAACCATCAGCAGAGTAAACAGACCACCTATGGAATGGGAGAAAATATTTTCAAACTATGCATCTGACAAAGGTTTAATATCCAGCATCTATAAGGAACTTTAACAAATTTACAAGCAAAAAACAACCCCATTAAAAAGTGGGCAAATGATATGAACAGACACTTCTCAAAAGGAGACATACATGTGGCCAACAAACATTAAAAAAAGCTCAACATCACTGATCATCAAATCAAAACCACAATGAGATATCATCTCACATCAGTCAGAATGGCTGTATTAAAAAGTCAAAAAATAGATGCTGGTGAGGTTACAGAGAAAAAGGAATGCTTATACAAGGTTGGTGGGAGTATAAATTAGTTCAACCATTACGGAGAACAGTGTGGCAATTCCTCAAAGACCTAAAAACAGAAATACCATTCAACCCAGCAAACCCATTACTGGGTATATACCCAAAGGAATATAATCGTCCTATTATAAAGACACATGTACATGTATGTTCATTGCAGCACTATTCACAATGGCAAAGACATGGAATCAACCTAAATTACCATCAATGGTAGACTGGATAAAGAAAATGTGGCACATATACACCACGGAATACTATGCAGCCATAAGAAAGAAAAAGATCATGTCCTTTGCAGGGACATGGATGGAGCTGGAGGGCATTATCCTTAGCAAACTAATGGAGGAACAGAAAACCAAATACCATATGTTCTCATTTATAAGTGGGAGCTAAATGATGAGAACACATGGACACATAGAGGGGAACACCACACACTGGGGCCTATCAGAGGATGGAGGGTGGGAGGAGGGAGAGGATGAGGAAAAATAACTAATGGGTACTAGGCTTGGTACCTGGGTGACGGAATAATCTGTACAACAAATCCCCATGACACAAGTTTACCTATATAACAAACCTGCACGTGTACCCCCAAACTTAAAATAAAAGTTAACTTTTTTAAAAATCAGTGATTTATGTGAATTCAGATGTCACAATAACATAGAGGTATTATCATGCATGTGTAACTTATTTGTCAGGTACTACTTTCTGGCATTCTCACAGTATGGCATGCCTGGTTTACTTTCTGGAAAGAATAACCATTTATTCATTTATCTAAACATTTGCTAAACATCTCTGAGCACGTTTTACATGGCTCTGTGCTAGGCACTGGTGGTATAATGGTGAAGCAGAGAGACATGGTCTACACCCTTACAGAGCTAAGAGATTAGCTTGAAAGATTGACACTGAATGAGTTCATTTCAAGGGCAAAGAGAGCTACAAGGGGGAGGTCAAGTGCATTCTGAAAGCTGTGGTCACTCTAGTAGCTGCCCATATCCCCGCAGCATTCACCAGGCAAACTAAGGGCTTCCTCCTGCAAGCACCTCAACACTCAGTCCTGAGTGAGTACTTCTCTGACCCGCAGTGGGTAGGGGCATGGTTAGCCCCTGCAGGCTACTGGGACTGGGGAATCAATGCCCTCAGGAGCGTCCTCAACTGATGATAAATGAGAGTTAACCACCCAGCTTCCTCACCCTCTGGGTGGGACAATTCTGAGCATATTCTCTGCTTTCTCTGCTGTCTCCCAGGGTTTCCAGTGAAACCAAGCCCCTGTTACCCATCTCCCAATAACTTGTTTGCTAACATATCCTGAATTGGCTTTTCTTCCTCCCTCATGTCCCCATTTTCCTACCATAGCTTTCCAAGACTACTTCCCTAATAAACTACTTGCACTCAAACCCCCATATAAAGGTGTTTCTGGGGGAACCGAACTGGAGCATATAACAAGGGGACCTGACCTAGACCTGGGTGGGCCTGGATCTTGGAGGGCCTTATCAGCCATGTCAGAAACCCTTTCCTAAGAGATCTGTGGAAAGCCATTTATGGTCTTAAGGGAATGGGTCTGTGGAAGAATGTGAAGAAAGGACTGAATTCAGGATGGCTAGATAGGAAGCTATTTCATCAGTCAACTCAGGAAAGATTGGGACCTGTACTAGGGAGGAGGTAGTGAAGAGAAAGCCTGACATAGTGCCTAGCTCATAGTAGCTGCCCAACAAATATAATCCAAAATACTTTTGGATGAAAATTAATGACTGGGTTAAATCTACTGTAGAATGTGTTCAATTCCAGCTGTGGCCAGTGGAATCTGTCAATAGACTATTGAAACTTGAAGCTTGATTAGATCTGGAGGTAAGGAAAATTAAAGAGTCTAAAATGGGCCAGGCATGGTGGCTCATGCCTATAATCCCAGCATTTTGGGAGGCCAAGGCGGGCAGATCACTTGAGGTCTGGAGTTCAAGACCAGCCTGGACAACATGGTGAAACCCTGTCTCTAATAAAAATACAAATTGGGTGTGGTGACACACTCTTGAAATCCCAGTTACTTAGGAGGCTGAGGCAGAAGGATTACTTGAACCTGGGAGGCAGAGCTTGCAGTGAGCCAAGATCACGCCACTGCACTCCAGCCTGGGTGACAGAGCAAGACTCCATCTCAAAAAATGAAATGAAATGAAAAAATAAAATAAAATAAAAAAATAAAATAAAATAAAATAAAATAAATAAAGTAAATAAAATAAAATAAAAGTCTAGAATGACTCCTAATCTTCAGGCTTGAAAAGCTAAGTGGAGGCTGGTGTCATTTTCTAAATATGAAACATAGCCTCAAGGAGAAGGGGCAAATTGGAGGGGGTGCAAGATAATGAGTTTGGGGCATGGTGTGACTGTGAGCCATCTAACTGATGCTGAGTGTGTGTGTGTGTGTGTAGTCTTGGAGCTGGGTCTGAGATGCATATTTGGGTCCCATCAAATTTAGACACTAACTAGGTGGAGAAAGCCCTCTCTGGCTACACGGAAAATATGACACAGAAAAGTTTCACATTCTCCTACTTTCCAGAATTCTCACATAACAGTTAAAAGGCTACAAGGAAGAATTAACATTTATTGAGAACCTACAGTGTGCCAGGAATTGTACCCAGCAATCTTCAGAGCAGCCCTGAGAAGTATGTAATATTATGTCCATTTTCTAGGTCAGGAAACTGAGATACAGAAAGGTAGAGTAACTCGTCCGAGGTCACACAACTAGTAAGCAGTTTCAGAACCCTGAACTGACTCCAAATTTCATGTTCTTAAACAAAATAAGCATCAACAAAGTGTGGTTATGGGAATTATATCTCTCAGTCTCACCAGATGCATCAGTGGGTACCTCCCAAAGTCAGGGGCATTTGATAGAAGAAGGATTTTTCAATTTCAGGGTCAAAGACTATTCTCTGCAATACCTCTTTCAACTGCTCATGGCTTCACTTGGACAGCTTCCTCTCCAAGCAGTCCCCCTGCTGGTGACTCTATCGTGTAAGCCCTAACTGAAGCCTCTCAATTTCTGTCTCAGTAAATTTGCCTTTTCTAGACATTTCATTTACATAGAATAAGAAAGTGGTCTTCTGGCAATAGATTTTCTTAGCTAGTGTGCTGTATAAAGGGTAAAATAGTATGTCCTCAAAACCATATGAAGTGTGTAGGGAGTAATTCACAAACTTCTTACTCCCTTATTTAAAAATGGAGCACACTACCTTGGGTTTGCTAATATTGGTAGATATTCCTGAAAATGTCAGTTTATTTTCCTTTCCATAAACAAATACAGTTCTTAAAATTGGAAGTTAGAGTGTCTACTGCCTCATTCTCCAGATGTGAGGTAGTGTTACTCTATCTATTCTCTGGTGGTGTGGTGATAGTAGTTTCATAGACTACTTCCCGGTGTGGAGGTGGGCATCTCACCTGAGCCACAGAAGATTCCAGAGATTAGGCAAGCTGACAACTTGAGCCAAAGAGATGAGGTCATTCTTTTTGCCAGTCACTGCAATCTTGCAAAGGGCAGAGCCTGAGACAAGCTCCTTGGACCAGAAACTAGAATCAAGGGAGTGACCCTTAGGCAAAAGAAAGATTGAAACTGTGGTCAGTGGAACTCATTCTAGAACCTGACCCTGTCCTGCCTGTTCCCACCCTCCTCCACACTTGCCAGAGTGAACTTCTGTCATCATCACAGAGCCTGTAATCTTCTGTATGGCTCAGAGGACCCACCATGATCTGTCCCTACTTGCTTCTCCAGCCTCCTGTCTCACTTCTCTCCTATCCCTGGGAACCTATTATCCAACCACGGTAATCTCTTCTGCTCCATTAGAAACTCATCATTTTCATTTTTACCTCTAGGGCTTTGTATTTGCAATGCCCTCTGTCCCAGGCCCTCCCACTCAATGCTCCAAACTTCCTGCTCATTGTCAAGTTCCTGCTCATTGTCAAGTTTTAATTTATATCTCAATTCCTCTG
Source organism: Rhinopithecus bieti (assembly GCF_001698545.2). NCBI lineage: Eukaryota > Metazoa > Chordata > Mammalia > Primates > Cercopithecidae > Rhinopithecus > Rhinopithecus bieti. The sequence continues at coordinate 2,404,009 of NW_016814438.1, forward strand.
GAAAATTTTCCCTGACTCGCAAGACTGGATTACGTTTTCCATAGCACCTTGCTTTTACCCCTTTTCTGGAAAGTATCCAGCTGTTTTATAATTGCAGAATAACTTGATTGCTCCTCACTTCCCCTAGAATGAGAACTCCTTCAGGCAGAGACAGAATCTGTCCAACATCTGACCTCATGAGTTATAACAAGCTACAACTGCCCAGTGAAGTTGCTCCCGAATTCCTGATCCATAGAAACTGTGGGATAATAAATGATTATTATTGTCTTGAATTGCTACATTTTGGAGGAATTTGTTGTGCAATAATAGACAACAAATACACTAACAAAACTAATTAGTTTAAAACAACCTGGGCTCGGTGCCGTGGCTCATGCCTGTAATCCCAGCACTTTGGGAGACTGAGGCAGGAGCATCACTTGAGCCCAGGAGTTCAAGATGAACCTGGGCAACACAGTGAGACCTGGTCTCTACAAAAAAATTTAAAAATAAATAAAATAAAACAATCACCACTTTATTACAGCTCACAGATCCTGTAGGTTAGTAACTGGTGATCTCTCACTCCTGTGGCTTCAACTGAGATTAACTCAGCAATACTTAGCTGATGGATGGGCCAGCTGGGACAGTCCAAGATTACTTTGTTCACATGTCTGGCACTTTGTGGGTTATAAGATGGGGTCAGCTAGAATGGTGGACCACAGTACCTATACTTGGCCTCTCCAGCATGGTTGTCTCACAGGAGATGGACTTCTTACATTGCAGCTGGCTTCCTCTAGAGCAAGTATCCCAAAAGAACCAGGAGGAAGCTGCATGACTTTTTAAAAACCTAGCCTCAGAAGGAACACAGAGTTATTTCCATACTCTCTTGCTTACAGTAGTCATAAGACCACTCAGATTCAAGGAGAGGGAACAGAGATGCCACCTCTTGAAGAGAGGAGTGTTAAAGAATATTGTTAGCCGGGCGCGGTGGCTCAAGCCTGTAATCCCAGCACTTTGGGAGGCTGAGGCGGGCGGATCATGAGGTCAGGAGATGGAGACCATCCTGGCTAACATGGTGAAACCCCGTCTCTACTAAAAAAATAAAAAAACTAGCCGGGTGAGGTGGCAGGCGCCTGTAGTCCCAGCTACTTGGGAGGCTGAGGCAGGAGAATGGCGTAAACCCGGGAGGC
>NW_016814438.1:2405794-2416079 GCF_001698545.2 Rhinopithecus bieti
GGATAACAGCAATGTTCAGGGAAAAGAGAGATAACCTTAAACTCTGACTGCCAGTGAGCTGGGCGGAACACAGTCCTATTTCTCTTCTTTCAAAAGCAAATAGGAGAAATATCACTGAATTCTTTTTCTCAGCAGGAACATCCCTGAGAAAGAGAATCTGCCCCTGAGGGTAGGCCTATGAATGGCCCCCTTGGGGGTGGCTGTCTTTTACAGTCGAAGCCGAAGGGATGAAATAAGTCCCAGTCTCCTGTAGCGCTCCCAGGCTTATTAGGATGAAGAAATCCACACCTAATAAATTTTGGTCAGACAGGTTGTCTGCTCTCAAACCCTGTCTCCTGATAGGAAGTTATCAATGACAATGCATACCCAAAACTTCATTAGCAATTTTGATTTTGCCCCATCCTGTAAGTCGTGTGATCTCACCCTGCCTCCATTTACTTTGAGATATTTTATTACCTTGTGAAGCATGTGATCTCTGTGACCCACACTCTATTCGTGCACTCCCTCCTCTTTTGAAAATTGCTAATAAAAACTTGCTGGTTTTACAGCTCAGGGGCATCACAGAACCTGCTGACATGTGATGTCTCTCCCGGACACCCAGCTTTGAAATTTCTCTCTTTTATACTCTTTCCCTTTATTTCTCAAACCAGCCGACACTTAGGGAAATAGAAAAGAACCCATGTTAACTATCGGGGCGGGTTCCCCCAGTAGAATATGAAACATTTATTTATTTGCTGTTGTTAGATGGAGTTTTTGCTCTTGTTGCCCAGGCTGGAATACAATGGTGCAATTTCAGCTCACTCTACCCTCTGCCTCCAGGTGCAAGTGATTCTCCTGCCTCAGTCTCCCAAGCAGCTGGAATTACAGGCATGCACCACCACACCCCACTAATTTTGAATTTTTAGTAGAGATGGGGCTTCACCATGTTGGTCAGGCTGCTCTCAAACTCCTGACCTCAGGTGATTCACCCACCTCAGCCTCCCAAAGTGCTGGGATTACAGAGGTGAATCACCACGCCCACGCCCAAGCTGAAACCATTTTTTTTTTGAGACGGAGTCTCACTCTGTCACCCAGGCTGGAGCGTGTAGTGGCACGATCTCACCTCACTGCAACCTCCGCCTCTCAGGTTCAAGCGATTCTCCTGCCTCAGCCTCCCGAGTAGCTCAGATTACAGGCATGCACCACCACACCCAGCTAATTTTGTATTTTTAGTAGAGACGGGGTGTCACCATGTTAGTCAGGCTGGTCTCGAACTCCTGACCTCAGGTGATCCACCTGCCTCAGCCTCCAAAAGTGCTGGAATTACAGGCGTGAGCCACTATGCCCAGCCTGAAACCACTTTTAAAAAATTAAATTGTTAAAGTACAATTAAATTTTTAAAATTAAATTGTTAGAAACATTGTTAAAGTACAATTCATATACAATAAAATGTACCCATTTTAAATATATAGTTCAATGGGTTTTAACAAATCTATACATCCTTGTACCCACCACCATAATCAAGATATAGAGCACTTCCTTTATTCCAGAAGTACTCTCCTGCCCCCTTGCAGTCAATCCCACACCCCAGCCCCTCAGCTCAAGGCCACCATTGATCTGCTTCCAGGCTTTTCTAGAATTTCATGATACAGCATATAGTTTTTCACACTTGGCTTCTTCACTTAGCTCAATTCTTTTGAGACCCATCCAGGTTGCTGCATGTATCAATAGCTCATTCCCCCCACCCCTTTTTTTTTCCATTCATAAGTGCTGGCAACATTCCTTTTTTTATTAAGTAGTATTATAAATAAAGTGGCTATGAACATTCATTTTCATTTCTCTTGGATAAATAAGAGTGGGGTTGCTGGGTCATACAGTATATGTTTAACCTTATAAGAGACTGCTAAACTGTTTTCCAAAATGGTTGCACCATTTTGTTTTTCCATCAGAAACATATGAAAGTTCCAGTTACTCCACATCCTTGTCAACACATGGTATTGTCAGTCTGTTAGGGTTAGCCATTCTAGTGGGTATGTAGTAGTTATCTCACTGTGGTTTCAATTTGCATTTGTCTGATAACTAATGATATTGAGCATCTTTTCATGTGCTAACCAGCCATGAATATATCTACTTTTCGGAGCGTCTATTCAAATCTTTTGGCATTTGTAATTAGTTGGTCTTTTTCTTATTATTGAATTTGAGGAATTATTTATAAATTCTAGATCACAGGCTTATGGCAGGTACATGTATTGCAAATGTTTTCTTACAGGCCATGGCTTGCCTTTTCATCTTCTTAAAACTAAAGATCAGGCTGGGCATGGTGGCTCACGCCTATGATCCCAGCAATTTGGGAGGCCAAGGCGGAAGAATCACCTCAGGCTGGGAGTTTGAAACCAGCCTAGGCAACATGACAAGACCCCCATCTCTACAAAAAATAAAATAAAATACTAAAAAATCAGTTGAGCATGGTGGCATGTGCCTGTGGTCTCAATTACTTGGTAGGCTGAGGCAGGAGGATCACGTAAGCTTGAGAGTTCGAGGCTGCAGTGAGCCATTTCCATACTGCTGCATTCCAGCCTGCGTGACAGAGCAAGACCCTGACTCAAAAAACAAACCAAAAGAAGAAAAAAAGAAAAAAAAAAACCCTCAAAAGCAGATGTTTTAAATTTAAATTTGATGAAGTTCAAGTTCTTTTTTTCTTTTTTGAATCATGCTTTTGTGTCCTATGTAAGACTTGGCTGATGCAAAGTCAAAAAGATTTTTTGTCTTATTCTAGAAGTTTTATAGTTTTCACCTTTATGATTCATTTTGAGTTAATTTTTTGTATGGTTTTTGGTCAGAGTGAAGCTTCACTTTTTTTTTTTCTCAGCTAGATATCCAATAGTTACAGTAGCATTTGTTCAAAAGATTATGCTTTGCTTATTGAGTTACTTTTACACTTTTGTCTGAAGCAACTGATCATATATGTACAAGTGTATTTCTTGATTTTTTGTTAGTCTATTGGTCTATATGTTTGTCCTTTTGTGTTCATATTTTAAAACTACAGCAAGCATGCAGCAATTCATTGTTGCTAAATGCTCTTGTGATGTCACATGCTAAAACTCTCAGGCACAATTCAAATAATATAGCCCAGGTTCCTGGGATAAGAAACCCTGGCTCCAGCTTACTGTCCTGGGCTCCTCTTATACCTGAGAAAACAGAGAGATCATAAGAGTAATTTCAAAAATTAATTAGGCAGAGGAAGTAAGAAGGAAAAAAAAGAGATGTGATATCTTTTTGCCAGAATTCTGGTTATTTAAGTTAAACTTGGTTTGGAGAGATAAAGAAAAAAAGTGAACTGCAGGTATATGCCTCTGGCTTAAAGTGAAAAAATATGACCCTTATAAATAGTGAGACACCATCCCATTTTATAATATAATATTGCAACGTGACAATGGATGTTGGGTTAAAACGATCTCCTTCTTAAAGGTAGCATATACATTTTTCATCTTAAGAGAATATTTTAGTTCATGATTATTTATTTTTGCAAAGCATCTATTTAATTGTTTCAAATTTGTGAGGAACAAAGTTATTGGATAGGAAGTTGTAGCACAGCTTTTCTATTTCTCAAAAGTAACTACTGTAGGTAAAATGTCTGATTTACCAAAAGTTTGAACTGGTTCACAAAGGCAGTAAGTTCATTTCTAGTTCAGGTCTTTAGAAACTATTGTGAGATTTAATAATAATAAGACCCTGCAGTTGTTTTTGTTTAGCAATTGCTCATATCAAACAGGTTCCTTGCGGTTTTGCCAAAACAGACAGCCTATTTGGCTTTTTCTACCATAGATACTTTCCTACGTCTATTTCTACATCATTCAATGTGGCAAGGCTAACAGAAAATCAAGGTCAAATGAGGAAACTCAGCAAATGGTTTTTATCTGGCTTCACACTGACCACCAACTGGTAAACACCATAAGAAAAACTGTGCAGGATACAAATGATAGGTAAAAGTACAGTCTTTCACTATGGGCCCAGGCTCTCATAAAAGAAGCAGGCCTAAGATTTATAGGAAATGATGTGGGAATGAATTCAAAGTGCTGAAGAATCACAAATTGCTTTTATATTTGACTAAAAAATCTCCATGCTTTAAAATTTTCCACTGGTAGCTTTTCTCCTGAGTTTGCATTCTTAATAATTTTATCCTATAATCCCATCTGATGATGTTATTTTAGGGAAAACCAGGTTAACAGAAGAACCTTTATATCAGATGTGTAGATCATAGCAAATTCCTGGCACTTAATAAATACAACACTGATAGACTAAAGGGAGGTTTAAATGAGGTGGAACACATAAATTGTCTCTAATAATGGTTAATTTTTGGATATTTTACTGAGAAAACTCCCTTAACCAAAAGTTGCTTAATATTTTCATTAACTGCTTCATTTCCCTTCCTTTAAGTTCTTAATACGTTATTAATATAACACAGCATGAATCAAAAATATTATCATCCATTTTTAAAAAAACAAATTCATGAATGCCAAACAGGTGACTTACGAAGGGAGCAGGGAAGCCTAAAGGAGCCTCATTTCTGTCTTCCTGGGACAAAAGGACAAGTAATTGAACTGTAACTACCAGGATATAGACGCTCCTAGGATGTAAAAGAAAATCGTCCATTTAGAGCCAGTGTCAAAGTACAAAAAAAAGAAAATTATCTTGAGGCAGATAATGAGAAATAATGCAAGAGAGGAAGGAGAAACTTTAAGGGCTGTTACGTGTAGGATTTTCTTTTTCTCTCTCGGAGGAGAGAACAGCAAAAAGCGAAGAGTGGGAAATACTGGACTTAAATTCCTTTCTCAAGGTTTAGGAACAAAAAAGGAAAGCGAAAAGGAAAACAGAATCAAGGACTTGTACAGCAGGAAGTTGTCCTATAAGCATTTAGTCCAGGGATCTGCCATTCTTATTAAGAGCTAAAACCAAACAATGAGTGCACAAAAGCGGAAAGAAGAGAAGCCGCCACGGTGGAAGGAGCGGAGCGGGGTAGAGGCGCGCAGAACCCTCACAGACCACCGGGCCGGGCCCGGCCCCGTCCGGGTCCGCGTCCCCCGAACTGTGCGGAAACCACCACCGAGTCCAGGCGTCTCATTTTACAGCGGAACACACAGACTCTGAGACCCAAATGAGCTGCTCACGGTAACAGCACAAAGTCCGTGGGTCCTGTGTCTACAGTCACCAACTTCCGGGCTTGCGACTAAAGGGAGCCAAGCAGCTCGTGAGCGTTTGAGACCAGCTGGGTCAGCGGAAAAAGGCTGGAGAGAGCGACCGCGGCTACCACGGCGGCGGTGCAGGCCCTCGGCCGGGACTCTTCCCTGCACCGCCACCAGATGGCGCGCTTGGCCCGCCGTTCGCGGCTAAGCTAGGGCGGGTGGGGAGGGAGTGGGAAGGAGGACGTCGGGTGCCTTGGAAACGCAGGGCGCGGCACCGGCTGCGGTGGAGCCGGTGGGCCTGGTCCACGGGCTGAACGGAAGTGCGAACTATCGGCCCACGGCGGGGTATCCACCGCTGGAGGCTGTGGAGGGGATGTCAGGAGACTGGCTGGCCTCTCTTCTTGGTCCCCGACTCCTTCCAGTGTGACACTGAAGACTTTATAAGCATCCCCGGCCCACCCTCCACAGACCCCCCTCCACGGGCCCCCCTGTCCATGGGCCCCCCTGTCCACGGGCCTGGGCTTGCGCCGCTTCGAGATCAGCCTGGGGGTCGCGCCCTCCTGGTCTTGTCCCGAAGCGCCGTTCTTGGGCCGTTAGGAGCTGCTGGGAAGGGCTCTGATAGGCCTACCCCCTTCTCCACCCAGGAGATGAGAAGGAAGGCAGTCCTTTTTAATCTGGTAAGAATGTCAACCCATCTCTCCACCTTGCGGTAGAATCCCTGGATACATTATTTGCCCTCTCGAAAGGCAGGCTCTGAATTTGATTCAGGTTTATAACCTTCACGGTGCCCTCACACAGCCCCTAGCACACAGCAGATGCAGAGTAGACTAAGAATGCCTTCCCTTCTTGCGAGGCTTTATCACTTGACAGTTTTCCCAAAGTGTCTGGAGCCTCATAATAGCCGGGACAGCAGCTAGGACAGATGGAGGAGGAAACAGGTTTGAAACAAGTCAGAGGTTCAGAGACTTGGCCGAGGTTATACAACTCCGTGCAGGAACGGGGACCAAGCTCAGTCTTGTTCTCTTAGTGCCCCTCTCACCAAATTCTGAGTCTAGTGAATGCTTTCTAAGTGAGAACCTCACATATTCTTGCATCCTTCTCAATATCAGTGCAATGATCTTCCCCTGTAGGTACTTCATACGTGCTAAGTGTGTTATTGATGTCTTTCACCCTCATATCCCAATTCATAGATTGGTTTCAACTTCTTGCTCTGGATAACCACAACATTCTTCTAAAGAGAACTTGGCTTCTTTTATGAATTTGTCACATTTGTACAGTACCATGTTTGTTTCCTCACTCCCTTATCCCATAATTTTCTGCTGGGCAAGAGAGAGAGTTGAGGAAGTGATTAAGAGATGGGAAAAGGTGCCCTATCTAAGCGACCCCCCCCCCCCCAAAAAAAGGAAAAAAAAGATTCATGTTATGACAGAGGAGAAAAATAATGACTGGATATTTATCAGTCTGTGTGATAATTGCTCATGGATTGCCTTACAGCCACCTCCAGAAGATCCTCTTTAGACTCACTACTGCTATTTGAAGGTAGAAAGAAACACTTTTTGTTCTCTACCATCATTATTGCATATTTTTCCCTTATCCTAATAATAATATTCTCATAGTTATTTTTCTTTTCTTTGTTGATAATTGTAAAACTGAAGAACAATAAGAATTGGAAAAAATGTAGTTCTGGTTACTAGAGAAGTTAGTGTAATAGACTGCATTTCAAACTATTTGATATTAGCAACTCTGGATCAGAAGACAGAATAATTTTAAAGCTAAGACTCCAATATAATTTGGGTACTACAGTAGAAAAATGTGCCATGACTAAAGGATTTGCATTGGTGAAGAAAATACATGCTAATGTAATGTACATCATCAATCATCCAAGTGAAACTTGAAAATGTCACTCATCTAGATATTTTTAAATACCTTGATTTTAATATACGATTTTAACATATTTCCAAACAAGACAAATTTTACATTTTAACACTAATGCTTTTGGACCCTGACATATATACATAATCAATACAAAAAGATGTCTCAATTTTTAAAATTAATGCTTAGGTGGTACTATTACCACTGAATGGCTTTAAATTAATTCAGGATTTTTAAAAACATTTACTGGAGACCAATTCTAATGGAGTTAAAAATGTGTTCTGTGCAATCTCATTTGCAGTAGCCACAAAATGAATAAAATACCTAGGAACCCCCTGTCCGGTGTCATATCCCCAGTGCCTGTCCCCAGATCGAGGCCTGGGCCCCTTCAGCCGTGTCTATCACAAGCACCACCAGCAGGTCTGACAAACTGCCCTACAAAGTCGCCGACATTGGCCTGGCCTCCTGGGGATGCAAAGCCCTGGATAGCGTGGAGAACCAGGTGCCAGGCCTGATGTGCATGTGGGAGCTGTACTTGCCCTCCAAGCCCCTGAAGGGCACCCACATTGCCAGCTGCCTCCATGTGACCCATGGATATGGCCATCCTCATTGAGACCTTCATTACCCTGGGTGCCAAGCTGCAGTGGTCCAACTGCAACATCACCCAGGACCATGTGGCAGCTGCCATTGCCAAGGCTGGCATTCCAGTTGTACGCCTAGAAGGGCGAAACAGAGGAGAAGGAGTACCTGTGGTGCACCAAGCAGACATTACACTTCAAAGACGGGCTCCTCAACATGATTCTGGATGTTGCTGGGGCCCCCACCAACCTCATCCACACAAAGTACCCACAGCTCTTGTAGGGCATTTTTTTTAAAGTTCTGCTGCAGTGTGCTTCTTTCTTCCTGTCTCAGTAGCATCTTGCCTCATCTATACTTTGTAACTGGGGGCTAGTTAAAGCACCATGCAGAGCAGGCATTGAATAGATGTTTGTAGTTACTGACAGATTCGACGTCTGTTTGTCAGATATTCTAAGTGTAACCTTCCTGGAAGATAACTGCATTTACTTTGTGAATATTTTTCTAGGATTCTCACCCTTTACTGAGAGAAATCTTCTGGGTGGTCAGGAACTGTGAATCCTCGTAAATGTTTATGAAAGGCCCCATGGTTTATAGCACATTATCAAATGCAAAAATAGATGTTGAGGTACTATCATTAGCCCATTGCAAAAATGCAGCTATTAAGCAGGCAGTCCAATTGGCTTACCAATTTTCTTGAAGTGTGTGAAACAGTGAATCTTAATAGAGTTTATGTATAAAGCATTTGTGCTTTAATGGGTCCACATTTTCACTCATATTTTATTAAAATCCTTTGCCATAAGCTGCAGTTAGGTAAGTAATTATACATTAGTCAGAAAATTAAAAACATAAAAGCCAGGTAACTGAGGTAATTGAGCAGGATGAGGTCATTTTTCCTCCAGCACCAGATGGGTACCACAGGTAAAACCATAACACTTGGTCTCTTCCATATGACTTAGAAAGAGGTAAATGTTGACATTTGTTTTAACTTTTAAATAAAATATTTTATGGTAAAATTATTACTAAATAGTAAGTTATTGTTTTAAAATGAAACATTTGTCAGTATGCTTTTGTGCAACAGTAAAGTTTAAAATTCTAATTCTAAAATGGAAAATAATATAAAATTCAACTCTGCGTCTGAAACAAAAGAGTAATCTTTTCTTAACTGATAATTTCTGTGAATTGTGGTGGTATCATGATGACACCTTTTGGTGTGGAGCCTATTAAATTATTATCAACACTTTCATATTTGAGAAGACACTAATGTACTAATGTATTAAATCTTTTTGTTGTATCATCTGTGTGCTTTTCAGTTGGAAAGTATTGTGGTATATTTGCATTCGTGTATATGCTCAAATTAGTTAGCATACACAGTAGTGCAAACCTGGTTTGAAAAGTCGCAGACATTAAGACAGACTTACTGGAAGTCTGAGTGTGCAGGCAGCATGTCTACAGAGAAAAAGCATGTTTTCATTTTAACAAGTTTTTCCACTTTGGAGCTGAATGGTCTACAAAGATTTACATGGATTGCCAATTCAGTGACCCAAATCAATGAAGGTTGACAATAGCAAGCCTCATGGATTAGTCTTCCCACACATCATTGTACTTGCAGCAGGCAGACATTCTATACTTTAGTTACCCAGAACCTGAAGAAGCTTAACCTGGAGAAACAACTGAAGGGAAAGAGGAAGGGGCACTATACAGAGATAGAGCTAGAGATATATACCTTTTTCTGTATCTCAGACACTATGCTAGGTGCTTTAAATATTAGCTTATTTAATCCTTACAATAGCTCTTAGCGTAGAATTGTTATCCTTCTCCCTTGACAGATGATGAAACTGAAGTTCTTCAAAAAGATTAAGTAACCTATGCAAGGTCACACAGATAATAGTGATGGATCTAGGATTAAAGCCCATGTCTGCCTGATTCGTTCATGCATCCACTCATGTGTTCATTTGACAAGCATTTATTGTGTGTTTATTGTGCTTGGTGAGGAAATACAATAGTGCACAAGAATTACATCATTCCTACTCTCATGAGAGTTTCCAGCCATTTAAACAAATAATTACAAAGGTTATATTATATGCTTTCCGCCATACCTAACTACTGATACATTTATTTAAGGCTAGGTACTTATTCTTTTAAGATTAGTGGAAATTAAAAGATATAAATATGTTAAGGAAGACCATAATCTGAAAAGTCTACGTTAGTACCCAAACCAAACCTATGAAAGTACTCCTGCTTACTATAAACATCTGTGAACAGTGGGTCTTGATTTTCCCTTTTAAAATGTATTTTTGACTTATTATCATTAGGTATGAAACCAATTAATAGCTGATGAGCAGTTATTATTAATACATTATTATTTGCATTTGCAAATATCAACCATTTAAAAAGTACTTCAATGTGTGCTTTTATTTGCTCTTTATATCAACCCTGCCCAAACCTAATTTTTTTTGGATCCTGATTCTAATTCTTAAGTCTTTTGGATCCTAGCTTCTTCGTGCTCATAGAAAATTGTGGTTTTGTTTTCATTTTCTTTGAAAACTTAATAGACATTTAATTAATCTCTCTCCCACCTATGAGTGAGAACATGCGGTGTTTGGTTTTCTGTTCTTGTGATAGTTTGCTAAGAATGATGGTTTCCAGCTGCATCCATGTCCCTACGCTCAGGG
>NW_016814438.1:2417068-2423885 GCF_001698545.2 Rhinopithecus bieti
AGCACACCAACATGGCACAAATATACATATGTAAGAAACCTGCACGTTATGCACATGTACCCTAGAACTTAAAGTATAATAAAAAATAAGAAATAAAAAATAATAAATAATTAAAAAATAAAAAATTAATCTCTCTCTGCCAAACACTGTGGGGAAATAAAATGATTGAAAAAGCTCAGTTCTTTGCTCTCAAAAGAGCTAGATAGGGGCAACAGATATAGATGAATAACATAAGAGAAGGAGTATCTTAGAAAGTTTTGGGTGGAGGGAATGCTATACCTGGGATAAACATGGAATTCACCAGAATCAAGAATCCAATCACTTCATGATGTTCCACCATTGTGGTGAATGTTAGATCTGGGGTCATGGAAGCAATCAGGATAGAAAGCCAGTATTAAGTCCCAGAGGTACCTTATCTAGAGTAAACAAAAGTAGGGAGGCAAAGATGGAATTTTTCACTTTTCCTATGTCTCTTTTCTAAACAGGTATATTTCTTAATAGCTAACCAGCACAATGGAAAACTCAGGGAAAGCAAATAAAAAGGATACACATGATGGGCCACCAAAAGAAGTTAAATTGCCTACAAGTGAAGCACTTCTAGACTATCAGTAAGTTTTTATTCTGAAATCCAAACGTTGCCATAGATAAAGGGCAGTCATTGTTAAGGCCCATATAACTCTAAATGCAAGCAATGCATGCAGCAACTGCCAAAAGAATAGAGGTGGATTTGGAGGCCTAATCGCACTCTTGTGCTATGCACATATTTTAAAGGTTTTTGAAACTTTGAATATAACATAGTCCAAGTAGTAGCTACAACTACTTGGACTATGTTATGAAATGAAATGAGAGCTGCTATGAAACAGCTTTCATTAATGTAGTACTGGCTCCCTCAGTTGTTTATTGGTTACTCTCACCTACGCATACAACAGCTTGCTAGCTTACCTCTTAAAATACGACACAGAATGGTTAGTTTACATTTATAGAGAGTAGAAGAGGCCGGGCGTGGTGGCTCACACCTGTAATCCCAGCACTTCGGGAGGCCAAAGTGGGTGGATCACCTGAGGTTGGGAGTTTAAGACCAGCCTGACCAACATGGTGAAACCAGGTCTCCACTAAAAATCCAAAAATTAGTCAGGCATGGTGGTGCGTGCCTGTAATCCTAGCTACTCGGGAGACTGAGGCAGAAGAATTGCTCAAACCCAGGAGGCAGAGGTTGCAGTGAGCCAAGATCATGCCACTGCACTCTAGCCTGGGCAACAGAGCAAGATTCCATTGAGACTCCATCTCAAAAAAAAAAAAAGAGAGAGAGAGAGAATAGAAGAGAAAATTTCCCTTTATGTGACCCTTTATTTCTTAGACATTCTGACTTACATTATTCCTAAATGGCTACATATCAAATTCAAATGATTTACAGAAAATTTTTTTAATAATAATAAAATTTTATAATGTCTCCATCCTAGGAGCTGGAGACAAAACCATAGGTAACATTTATTCTATGTTTATGTTTTATTCCAACAAATAGCTCCTTGAGGGTCTGTGAACCTTAGCTTTTGGCATGAAGTAGGCGTTTTAATGTGTAATTCTTAGAGAATTAATAGACGTTAGTCTTTTCTCACGTAAGGCTGAAATGTACTTCATTCATGTACTCATTCAGTAAGTGCTTGAGTGTTTACCAAGTGCAAGTCAAGTGCTGGGTACTGGAGTGTAGCAGCAAACAGGACTACATGGTCCCTGCCTTGATGAAGCATGGGAGACAGACAATAAACCACGAATTTGAGCTTTTAAAAAAGTGACAGGATGGTGTGGTGGCTCATGCTTGTAATCCCAGCCCTTTGAGAGGCGAAGTCGGGTGGATGAGCCCAGGAGTTTGAGATCAGCCTGAGTAACATGATGAAAACCCATCTCTACAAAATAAAAATTAGTCCCTGCTATTTAGGAGGTGGAGATAGGAGGATTGCCTGAGCCAAGGCAGGTCAAGGTTACAGTGAGCCATGACTGTGTCACTGCACTCCAGCCTTGGTGACAGAGAGGGGCCCTGTCTCAAAACAAACAAACAAACAAAAAACCCATGGCTATACCAAAGGTACTATGAAAGAAAACTGTAGGTTGCTGTTTAACAGCGTAACTAAAGGACTTGACCTAGTCAGAGGAGTTAGGAAAAGCTTGTTTGAGAAAGCTTTGAGCTGATTTCTGGAAAAGGAACAGGCATTATGGAGACACAGAGCAGTGGAGAGCATGACTTATGGAAGACAGGAGGGTGGGAAAGAGATTATCAGACCGGGAACTGAGAGTAGGGAGGGTGAGGGAGGCAGGGCAAGAGCAGACACTGGTGATTTAGGCAAGGGTCAGATCAAGAAGAACACTTAGGTTTTTATTAGAGGAGTATAAGGTTGTAAATGGAGAGCCCATGATGCTAGTGACTAGGTCTTTGTTTAAGAGAGTTGTCATTGTTGTTTAAAAGACATAGTCTCAGTCTCTCACCCAGGCTGGAGTGTAGTAGCCTGATTATAGCTCATTGCAGTATCAAACTCCTGGGCTCAAGTGTTCCTCCTGCCTCAGATTCCTGAGTACCTGGGATGACAGGCATATACCACCATGCCCAGCTAATTTTTAAATTTTGGGTAGAGCTGGGTCTCAAACTCCTGGCCTCAAGCAATCCACTGCCTCAGCTTCCCAAAGTGCTGGGCTTTCAGGCATGAGCCACCTCACCTGGCCAAGAAAGATTTTAGATTTTAAAATCTAAAGGAAGGATTTAGATTTTAAAATGTACCATAAAAAATGTATGGTGTTCTTAACAGCATTCAGGGAAAATCTATCTCCTTTGGAGACCCCAATATATTCATGTGTACTTTTTAGGATGCAGTGAGTGAAGGGATCAGAACACCAAGAGAGAAGAGGCTTTCATCTGTTTCCTTTTACTTTCTGCTTGAAGTAACATTAATAACTAGATACTATTCATACTCATTTCTCAACATAACTGAAAACTTCCTTCATCTCATCTTAGGAGAGGTGGACAAAACCTGGTCTCTAATTTGCTCCCATGGTGTAACTGGTGACATCCAGTTAACAGCTGTTTCTCTCTCTTTTGGGTCAACCAGAAACCAGTCTTTCCCCTCTTTAACAAAGGTTTACAAAGAGGCATACATTTAAAAATTCTCATGATCCAGTGCAAGATAGAAACCGAACATCTCATACCCTTGTTCTTTTGTATTTGTTAAAACTAAATAAATAATCTCATGGACTGGAACAGCCACGGTCTTCTGTACCATGCTCTACTGATGATAGTTTATGCATTCCATGTGTTCCTCGGTGACAGAACTGTTGTCACATGACAAATAGCCAACACACTCCCTTTCACCATCAGAGGCAGGATTGTCCAGGAGTTTCCTGGCAGCCTCTTATATCTCTCTCAGCTCCTAACAAAGCAATGAGCACGCCGTAGTTAGTTAATTCATGGTTTTTGAGCAACTGAACTTTTTTCAAATTTATCCCAAGAAAAGAAAGTCATGAACTTCTATGGTTGTTTGTGAAGAGCTGATACTACCAATGTTCAGTCTATAAAATATCGTCTCTGAATACTGATGGTTTTTATTTTCTCCTTTATACTTGTCTTGTCCCCAGTTTTCTACAATAAGTATGAATATAGATATAGAAATAGGTGACAATATGGTCGTGAGTGAAAATATGGAGATTATGATATAGATTTTTTGAAAGTCAAGTTTATTTGGATCAGTGATTTGTTTGTTTTTGAGACAAGAGTCTCGCTCTGTCACCCAGGCTGGAGTGCAGCAGCATGATCGCAGCTCACTACAACCCCCGCCTCCCAGTTTCAAGCAATTCTCCCACCTCAGCCTCCTCAGTAGCTGGATTACAGGCATGCACCACCACACCCAGCGAATTTTTTGTATTTTTAGTAGAGATGGGGTTTTGCCATGTTGGCCAGGCTGGTCTTGAACTCCTGATCTCAGGAAATCCTCCTGCCTCGGCCTCCCAAAGTGCTGGGATTACAGGTGTTAGCCATGTTTGTTTATTTTTATAGAGACAGAGTCTCCCTATGTTGACTAGGCTGGTCTCAAACTCCTGGGGTCAGGTGCTCAGCCCACCTCAACCTCCCAAAATGCTAGGATTACAGGTGTGAGCCACTGTGCCCAGCCCAGATTTGTGTTTTATATGGATAAGGCAGTTAGAATATTTGAAGTGAAGGAAAAAATATGGTGGGTCATTTGTGTTTGGCTCTCCCTCAACAAACTGTGAGCTCCTTGAAGACTATTCTCTACTCATCTCTGTACCTCTAGTATCTAGCACAGCCTTATAGTATGAGCTCAGAGATTCTTTGTTGAGTAAATGTTGTTGAATCTTGTCTGAAAGCAAAATCACACTCATGAAAACAAATACAATGTTATTTTTGCCAGTTGATACAGGAAACAAATTTTTTAACGTACTAACACTCAGTGATGAAATGTCCACCAATAAACAAGCTCTTTCTTACCCACTCTTGAGTATAAATTGTTCAAATATTCTGAAAACATCTGTAACAAAGCAATCCTGCCCTTTTATCAGGTAATTTCATGGATATAGGAAGTCTTTCCCAGAACATAAAGTCTTGAACTTCTATGGTTGTTTGTGAAGAACTGATACTGTCAATACTAAATCTATAAAGTGATCATCTCTAAGTAAGGTAGTTTTATTTTCTCCTTTATACTTGTTGTCTCCCAGTTTTCTACAATGAATATGGATAGATATATAAAAACATGTGAGTATGGTTATGGGTTTAAAGAACAAAACACAAAATATAGGTTTTTTGGAATTCAAATGTATTTATTTTCCTTCCCAGAATTTTCAATGAAATTGCATGGGTGGGGGGAACATTGACACATTACTAACATTTTAACAATATGGAGAGTGGGAGAAAGATGACATATTGTCTTACTAACAATTTAATATCACTGTGCTTTAGAATTGTGCCATATCCTTTTCAAACTGCTGTAATGTATATTGGTTTATTATCACCCCACTTGCTTCAGCACCTAGTGTGACATGTCAGATTCTAGGGTACTGAGTAGATGGGAGAGATATTAAAAAGGAAAAAGTGTATAAGGAATAATGATGCTTGAAGTCCCCATAAAGTGTTGAGTTCTGAAGTTAAGGTTCATCTGCTTCCTGGTAAAACATACCTCTTCGTGAAGCCAGAGAAGGCTGAAGTGGATTTCAAAGACAGGCTCAGCTAAATTAGACCCACAGCTACCATGAGCTCCACAAGAGGGCCAGTGAAGCTGCCAAAACAATTAGGGCATCTCAGAATTCCCCACTGAGGCCTGCTGCTGCCACTCACATCATCCTGAACTGCTCACTCCACAAATGGACAAGAGACAGAGCCCGAGGCCATTTGCTCCTAAATGCTCTGAGGGAGGGGTGGTGGGCTTAAGTGTGGGGTTGCCAGATGTAGCAAATAGAAATAAAGCATGCCCAATTAAATATGAGTTTCAGATAAATAGCACATAATTTTTTTAGTATAAATATGACCCATGCAATGGGGTTGGGGCTGCACGTGGTCTCCAGCCCAATCATTGCATGCCCAGTCATCACCAAGGAAAGCTCTCAGCTGCACCCAGGGAATTGGTCTATTAACGAGCCCATCTGTAGACTCAGTTTAACCAATGAAGACCACATCCTGAGATTCATTTGCCTGCTCTACCCATGTAAAGAAATAGTATTACTATATTTATAATTGCAGAAATTATATGAGTAATTTAGACATTTGCATAGGTTCTTTTCCGATAATTTTCATTTATAATACTTTTTTTTAATCTCCGGAAAAACGGGAGGTAGAGAAGGCACTCCTTCAAAATTTTTGAACAAATATAAGCTTTAGGTAAGAAGTCAAAGATGAGCCAAGTGTGGTGGTGCACATCTCTAACCCCATCTACTTGGGAGGCTGAGGCTGGAGGATTCCTTGAACCCAGGAGTTCAAGCCCAGCCTGGGCAGGATAGAGCCTTATTTTCTTATTATTTTGTCGAGCCTGCCCTATCTACTATAGTAGTCCCCTCCATTTATGGTCCTCCTTATATCCTGCTATTTTTCCCCATGGTATTTAACATAATGTGTAAACAATATGTTTCAATATGTTTATGTGTTTACTTCTTATTATCCAATAAAAGGTACTCCTTGAAGGCAAGGATCATGAAGGATTGTTCAAAATTATCTCTGTAGGCCAGGCACAGTGGCTCATACCTGTAATCCTAGCACTTTGGGAGGCTGAGGCAGGTGGATCACTTGAGGCCAGGAGTTCAAGACCAGCCTGGCCAACATGGTGAAACCTCATCTCTGCAAAAAATTCAAAAATTAGCTGGGTGTGGTGGCGTGTGCCTGTAATCCCAGTTACTGGGGAGGCTGAGGTGGGACAATCACTTGAACCTGGGAGTGGGAGGTTGCAATGAGCAGAGATCATGCACTGCACTCCAGCCTAGGTGACAGAGCGAGACTCCGTCTCAAAACAAAACAAAACAAAACAGGGAGCGGAGCAAGATGGCCAAATAGGAACAGCTCCAGTCTCCAACTCCCAGCGCGAGCGACACAGAAGACCGGTGATTTCTGCATCTTCAACTGAGGTACTGGGGTGATCTCACTAGGGAGTGCCGGACAATCGGTGCTGGTCAGGTGCTGCAGCCTGACCAGCGAGAGCTGAAGCAGGGCAAGGCATCGCCTCACCTGGGAAGCGCAAGGGGGAAGGGTATCCCTTTTCCTAGCCAGGCAAACTGAGACACACAACACCTGGAAAATCGGGTAACTCCCACCCCAATACCGCGCTCTAAGCAA
>NW_016814438.1:2429511-2432229 GCF_001698545.2 Rhinopithecus bieti
AAACTGTCTCTATAATGCCCAAAACAGTGCTGAACACCTTTCAGCTCTTTAAATCTACATTGTATGTATGACTGTTTGAAAGGGAATATTGGTCCATTTAAATTGAAGAATTTTGTAACTGAAAAGGAAGCATAGAGTTCATCTCCATCAATCCTCTTATTTCTGGAGGTTAAATATCCTTAGAGAACTGGAAAATCAGCTCTAAAATTCAAGTTTCATAGTATCCAAACAGAGAGGTTTTTGACCAGTAAAGGATTTTTTTTTTAATGTTGCATTTTCTCATTATTGGGAAAGAAAGACCCTAGTTTTTCTCTCTACTGAGTATACAATGTTACAAATACAATTGATGTTTGGGGGAAAGGGCTAAGGATATAAGGTTAAATTCAACTGAAATTTGCTAAGCATTTACTTTATGCTAGAAACATTCACATATGATTTCTTATTTTAATCCTTATGATAATATGCAGAGCTAGGTATTGTTATCCCATTTGACAGCTTGGACATTTAGGCCCAGGGAATTGACTTGCCTGAGATCATGTAGACAAGAAGTGGTAAGGGCAAGATTTAAAACCAGAGTTTCTCATTCTTTAGCTACTCTTTGCTCTACTACAGAGGTACTAGATTTCTGTTTTTGTTTTATTTTGTTTTTAATTGAGCCAAAGGGTTTAGGTAACACATTTCTGTTGCCTTATTTTGGTCTCAGATTTAAAGTTATAAGATTTATTAGATCACAGTGATACAAGATATACTATAAATTTTTTAAAATTATTTTATTTATTTACTTTGAGACTGGATCTCACTCTGTCGCGCAGGCTGGAGTGCAGTGGCATGATCTTGGTTCACTGCAACCTCTGCCTCCCGGGTTCAAGCGATTCTTATGCCTCAGCCTCCTGAGTAGCTGTGACTACAGGCATTCACCTCCACACCTGGCTAATTTTTGTATTTTTAGTAGAGACAGGGTTTTGCCATGTTGGCCAGCCTGGTCTGGAACTCCTGTCCTCAAGAGATCCACCTGCTGGCCAGGTACGGTGGCCCACACCTGTAACCCCAGCACTTTGAGAGCCCAAGGCGGGCAGATCACTCTATTTCTCTACGAAAAATAGAAAAATTAGCCGGGCATGGTCGTGCGCACCTACAATCCCAGTTACTCGGGAGGCTGAGGCAGGAGAATCACTTGAGCCCAGGAGGCAGAGGTTGCAGTGAGCCAAAATCATGGAACTGCACTCCAGTCTGGGCAACAGAGTGAGACTCTGTCTCAAAAACAAACAGACAAACAAAACCAGATCCACCTGCCTCAGCCTCCCAGAGTGCTGGGATTACAGGTCTGAGCCACCATGCCCAGCCCATTTTTAAAGAGATATATTATACTTAACACCTCAAATAGCTATCAAATAGCCTATAAGAAAGTCTTTCTGCACTATTCTATCTCTTTCATACCTTACAGCCACTCAACAAATACTTGTTGAGTGTTAAAGAAATGTATTTGTGCCAGGAAAGAAGTTTTTATTATTTGTAGAAGAGACAGCACACTAATGAACTTGAACCAATAGGCATGCCTAGTTTACCTTAGTATTTCAAGAAGGTGAGCTTTCCCTTATAAATTCTTAGCTTTGTTTGTCATTTTTGTCTGAATGTTTTTAGAATTCTAGAAAGCATGCTTTCTGTTTGCCCTCTCCTAGTTTTCCTTTAGGCTAAATTATTTATAAACAATTAGAAAGTATAAAATTACAAACATAAAACATGAACAGAGATTTTTTTCAAAAAAAAAAACCTTGAAGTTATCTCTACAATATATATTTTAGTGAGTTAAATAGATTCAGAACCATTTAGGAGAGGTTTTTATCCCTAAATGTGTTTTCATAATACATTTAATAATTCACTTCAAATACTTTTAAAATTTTTTCTTATTTCCTAAGATAAATGATTCTAACACATTTTATCTTTGTTGATTCTCAGATGTCAAATAAAGGAAAATGCAGTGGAGCGATTTATGTTTCAAATAAAGACACTTAGGGAAAAAAACCAAAAATACCATGAAAGAGTGAGTATAAAATTTAGAACCTCTATGTAGTCGTTAAACATTTACACTCAGACTTAAAAACTTGTGGATTATGGTGAAATATACTCTAGGAAATTATCTTCTTCAAAGCTTGGAATTGATTGATTTAAGTTTCTTTGTACAAGATTCCCTCTTGTTCTATTGATTGGGATACTTTCAGAAGGAATGGTACCAGCTTCTCTTTGAACCTCTGGTAGAATTCGGCTGTGAATCTGTCTGGTCCTGGACTTTTATTGGTTGGTAGGCTATTAATTATTTGCCTCTATTTCAGAGCCTGTTATTGGTCTATTCAGGGATTCAGCTTCTTCCTGGTTTAGTCTTGGGAGAGTGTGTCCAGGAATTTATCCATTTCTTCTAGATTTTCTAGTTTATTTGCATAGAGGTGTTTATAGTATTCTCTGATGGTAGTTTCTATTTCTGTGGGATCGGTGGTGATATCCCCTTTATCATTTTTTATTGCGTCTATTTGATTCTTCTCTCTTTTCTTCTTTATTACTCTTGCTAGTGGTTTATCTATTTTGTTGATCTTTTCAAAATCCAGCTCCTGGATTCATTGATTTTTTGGAGGGTTTTTTGTGTCTCTATCTCCTTCAGTTCTGCTCTGATCTTAGTTATTTCTTGCCTTCTGCTAGCTTTTGAATGTGTTTGCTCTTGCTCNC
>NW_016814438.1:2433401-2450893 GCF_001698545.2 Rhinopithecus bieti
TCTCTCTGGCTGCCCTTAACATTTTTTCCTTCATTTCAACTTTGGTGAATCTGACAATTATGTGTCTTGTAGTTGCTCTTCTCGAGGAGTATCTTTGTGGCATTATCTGTATTTCCTGAATTTGAACGTTGGCCTGCCTTGCTAGGTTGGGGAAGTTCTCCTGGATAATATCCTGAAGAGTGTTTTCCAACTCGGTTCCATTCTCCCCATCACTTTCAGGCACTCCAATCAGATGTAGATTTGGTCTTTTCACATAGTCCCATATTTCTTGGAGGCTTTGTTTGTTTCTTTTTACTCTTTTTTTCTCTAAACTTCTCTTCTTGCTTCAATTCATTCATTTGATCTTCAATCACCAATACCCTTTCTTCCAGTTGATCGAATCAGCTACTGAATCTTGTGCATGCATCACGTAGTTCTCATGCCATGGTTTTCAGTTCCATCAGGTCATTTAAGGTCTTTTTTACGCTCTTTGTTCTAGTTAGCCATTTGTTTATTCTTTTTTCAAGGTTTTTAGCTTTTTTGCGATGGGTTCGAACTTCCTCCTTTAGCTCAGAGAATTTTGATCGTCTGAAGCCTTCTTCTCTCAACTCATCAAAGTCATTTTCCTTGCAGCTTTGTTCCGTTGCTGGCGAGGAACTGCATTCCTTTGGAGGGGGAGAGGTGCTCTGATTTTTAGAATTTCCAGCTTTTCTGCTCTGTTTTTTCCCCATCTTTGTGGTTTCATCTACCTTTGGTCTTTGATGATGGTGACGTACAGATGGGGTTTTGGTGTGGATATCCTTTCTGTTTGTTAGTTTTCCTTCTAACAGTCAGGACCCTCAGCTGCAGGTCTGTTGGAGTTTGCTGCATGTCCGCTCCAGACCCTGTTTGCCTGGGTATCAGCAGCAGAGGCTGCAGAACAGCGAATACTGCTGAACAGCAACTGTTGCTGCCTGATTGTTCCTCTGGAAGCTTCGTCTCAGAGGGGTACCCACCTGTGTGGGGTGTCAGTCTGCCCCCACTGGGGGGTACCTCCCAGTTAGGCTACTCGGGGTTCAGGGACCCACTTGAGGAGGCAGTCTGTCCATTCTCAGATCTCAAACTCTGAGCTGGGAGAACCACTACCCTCTTCAAAGCTGTCAGACAGGGACATTTAAGTCTGCAGAGATTTCTGCTGCCTTTTGTTTGGCTATTCCCTGCCCCCAGAGGTGGAGTCTACAGAGGCAGGCAGGCCTCCTTGAGCTGTAGTGGGCTCCACCCAGTTCGGGCTTCCTGGCTGCTTTGTTTACCTACTCAAGCCTCAGCAATCGCGAGCGCCCCTCCCCCAGCCTGGCTGCCACTTTGCAGTTCAATCTCAGACTGCTGTGCTAGTAGGGAGTGAGGCTCCGTGGGC
This sequence comes from Rhinopithecus bieti, assembly GCF_001698545.2. NCBI lineage: Eukaryota > Metazoa > Chordata > Mammalia > Primates > Cercopithecidae > Rhinopithecus > Rhinopithecus bieti. The sequence goes on from NW_016814438.1 coordinate 2,434,774, forward strand.
GTGGGACCCTCCCAGCCAGGTGCAGCATATAATCTCCTGGTGTGCCGTTTGCTAAGACCGTTGGAAAAGTGCAGTATTATTAGGGCGGGAGTGACCCGATTTTCCAGGTGCCATCTTTCACAGCTTCCCTTGGCTAGGAAAGGGAATTCCCTGACCCCTTGCACTTCCTGGGTGAGGCAATGCCTTGCCCAGCTTCAGCTCATGCTTGGTGGGCTGCACTCACTGTCTGTCCTGCACCCACTATCTGACAAGCCCCAGTGAGATGAACCCAGTACCTCAGCTGGAAATGCAGAAAACGCCCCTCTTCTGCAACACTCACGCTGGGAGCTGTAGACTGGAGCTGTTCTATTTGGCCACCATGCCCAGCTAATTTTATAATTTTAGTAGACTTAAGCTGACCTCAAGTGATCCGCCCGCCTCAGCCTCCCAAAGTGTTGGAATTACAGGCGTGAGCCACCACCCCCCACCTTGTGTGGGTCTGTTTCTGAGTTCTCTGTTCTCTTCAGTTGATCTCTATGCCTATCCCTCTGTCTATACCATATAGTCTTGATTACTATAGCTATATAATACATGTTGAAATAAGGTAAATTATTTCCTCTTACTTTATTCTTGTTTTTCAAAATCATCTTAGCTATACTGGTTCCTTTGTCTTCCCATATAAATTTTAGAATTATCTTGTATATATTTGCCCCCCCACCCAAAGAAAATTTACTAAGTTTTACATAGGGATTATATTAAAGCTGTATATCAAAATTGGGATATCTTTACTATGCTGTCTTCCAATCCATGAACATGGTATGTTTCTCCATTTATTTAGATCTTGTTTTATTTTTATTTAATTTATTTATTTATTGAGACAGGATCTCCTTCAGTCACCCAGGCTTGAGTGCAGTGGCACAATTATGGCTCACTGCAACCTCAACCTTCTGGGCTCCCACCTCAGCCTTCCAAGTAGCTGGGACTACAGTCGTGGACCACCACAACTGGCTAATTTTTAAATTTTTTGTAGAGACAGGGTTTCACCATGTTGCCCAGGCTAGTCTTGAGCTCCTAAGCTCAAGCAACTCACCTGCCTTGGCCTCCCAAAGTGCAGGGATTACAGGCAGGAGCCACTGTGCCAGGCCCAGATCTTGATTTTTTTTTTAAACAGCATTTTCTAGCTTTCACTATGCAAGTCCTATACATGTTTTGTTAGATATTTTCACTGGGTCTAGCATTCTAGATTGACAGTTCTTTACTTTCATCACACAAAAAATAATGTGCCACTTCCTATTACCTTTCTCCTAGCTAGCATGGTTTCTGATGAAACGTGCTGACATAGTTTGAGTACCCCTTAACTGAAATGCTTGGGACCAGAAGTGTTTCCAGTTTCAGATTCTTTTAGATTTTGGAATATTTGCATATACAGAATGATATATCTTGGGGGTGGGACTCAAGTCTAAACATGAAATTCATTTATGTTGCATATATACCTTATATACATACCCTGAAGTTAACTTTATTTTTCCCTTGGGGATGTTGAATAAACTGTGTTTGGCGTGCCTGCATTTTGATTGCAACCTGTCACATGACAACAGGTGTGTTATTTTCCATCTGTGGCATCATGTTAGTACTCAAGAAGTTTCAGAATTTAGACTGGACATAGTGGCTCATGCCTGTAATTCCAGCACTTTGGGAGGCCAAGGCTGATGGATCACCTGGGGTCAGGAGTTCGAGACCAGCCTGGCCAACATGGTGAAATCCCATCTCTACCAAAAATACAAAAAAAAAAAAAAAAAAAATTAGCCGGGTGTGGTGGTGGGTGCCTATAATCCCAGCTACTTGGAAGGCTGAGGCAGGAGAATCACTTGAACCGGGGAGGCAGAGGTTTCAGTGAGGAAGATCACACCACTGCACTCCAGCCTGGGTGACAGAGCAAGACTCCATCTTAAAAAAAAAAAAAAAAAAAGTTTCAGATTTTAGAGCATTTCAGATTTTGAATTTTCTTATTTTTATTTTTTGAAACCGGGTCTTTCTCTGTTACCCAACCTGGAGTGCAGTGGTGCAATCATAGCTCACTGTAACCTCAAACTCCTGGGCTAAAGCAATGCCTCCCTCAGCCTGTAGCTGAGACTACAGGCACCACCATGCCTGACTAAATTTTAAATTTTTTGTAGAGACAGAGTCTCACTATGTTGTCCAGGCTTGTCTTGGACTCCTGGCCTCAAGTAATCCCTCCACCTCTGCCTCCCAAAGCACTGGAATTACAGACATGAACCACTACATGCTGCCCAGATTTTGGATATTCTAATTAGGTATGCCCTGTACGCTAATTTTTTTTCCCCTATAGGTAAGGTGTGGCTTTTCTCTGACTGCTTTTAAGACTTTTCCCTTGTATTTAGTTTTCAGAAGTTTGATTATGATGTGTCTTAACATGAATTTCTTTCTGCTTATCTTGTTTGGGGTATGTTCAGCTTCTTGAATTCATAGGCTTATGTCTCTTGGAAATTTGGGAAGTTTCCAGCCATTATTTATTTGAGTACTTTTGCAGTCCTGCCCTCTTTCTCTCCCTCTAATACTCCAATAACATGAATCTCTTGTTATAGGCCAGGCTTGCTGGCTCATACCTGTAATTCCAGCACTTTGAGAAGCCAAGGGAGTTTCAGAGCAGCATAGCAACGTAGCAAGAACTCATCTCTAAAAAAAAAAAAAGATGTCAGCCACCTTAGTAGGACATTTTTGTATAATGTCATAAGACTCTAGATCTTACTTGTAATCTTCTGTTTTACCTAGCTTTTATTGGCATTGCTCTGCCAGCGGAAGTAGGGATACCACCTCATCATGCCTGGTGGAAGGAGAAGTCCAGGCTTCCTAGTTGGCTTCCTGTGACACCCAAAGGCGGGGAGCTTCTTGACTCTATTTTGAGGAAAAACAGTGTGCATAGTTGATCAAACATGAATTACTGTTGATTTTCATGATAGAATAGCCGCTTAAAAGAAGAACAGATTTGGCACATACGGCATCTACTAAAAGAACTGAGTGAAGAGAAGGCAGAGGGATTGCCAGTTGTAACAAGAGAGGATGTTGAAGAAGCAATGAAGGAAAAATGGAAGTTTGAAAGAGACCAGGAAAAAAACTTGAGAGGTGATTTAGGAACATAGAAAACTATCATAGAATTGTGCCAAGTTATTTCTTGAATATATTAATGCTTTATTCTTCCAATATGTTCAAAGTGCTGTGAGTGTATTTTAAATGGCATCATTACCACCACAACCACAAACACATGTAGGTAAATGGGCAGGAGAGGGAAATAATAAAGTGGGTAGAGGTAATTAAGCCAAACAAGGAGGTGGAAGAAGGATAGTGATCAAAAACTGATGAAATTTATCTGACTGTTTTTTGAGATAGGGTATACTTCAGTCACCCAGGGCTGGAGCACAGTGGTGCAATCAGCTTACTGCAATCTTAACCTCCCGGGCTCATGCAGTCCTCCCACCTCAGCCTCCCAAGTAGCTGGGACTCCAGGTGCACACCACCATGCCTGGGAATTTTGTTCCTTTTTTGTAGAGATGAGGTCTTGCTATGTTGCCCAGGCTGGTCTTGAACTCCTAGGCTCAAGGGATAGTCCCACCTTAGTCTCCCAAAGTTCTGGGATTACAGGCATGAGCCACCATGCCTGGCCTCATCTGACTCTTACAACAGGACAGTATCCTGTTAAACACCATTACTCTTAGTAGGATTTTATTCTTTTTCTTTTTCTTTTTTAATTCTGTTGTTTGGTGGTTTCATTGGCTTCAGCTTCAGTTTAGATTTGGGAATGATAAGGCGAATATAACCATGAAAAGTGTTTCCCCCAATATCTCTAAGGGAGCCAAGCACCCCATTAGGGGGAAATAGGGATTAGAGTTGGGAAAGGGGAAGTTTGGAGAACATGGGTAGTAATGACACTAGGTGCAGGCAATGAAAGACGCAGGGCATACTCTTGTTGTAGGCTTAGGAAATATCGTGGTACTGAGGGTAAATCATGCAGTTCTGACATACTCATTTTGAAATTCCTATTCCTTCATTCTAAACTTACTGCTAAGATTTCTAGGACCACTTTTTCCAAAACCTCCATAAATAACATCCCTGCTAGGAAGCTGGAAAACACAAGAAAGAGACCTAAGTGCTATCATTTGTTAGCCCTTAGGAAATCCACGTATTTCTGGATTTCTCCAAGTGCCTACTTAGCTGAGCACTTTGCACAAAGCAGACTCTCCACTCAATAGATATTTGTTGTTTTGAGTGAAATCATTTACAAGACCAAACATCAACAGGCAAGTTTCATTTTTAGGGGAGTTCAAAACTGTTCCCATAGACCTCCTCCTACCCAAGTCTCTTCATTGGCAATAGGAATGTCATGACATGGTAGATAGTATATTTTGCACGACTTCTTTCCAAGAGAGTTCTGCTTACGTTTGGAAGGAATACTTTAGTAAGTCCCTTGAGATGGGAGTGAGACCCCAAAGGATGCTCAGGCATACTCGTTAAACTGCCTTCTAAAGGAATGGGCCCAGTTAGTTGAGATGTGCCTGTTTATGGCTTGGGCTGAGCATGGGGATGTGTCATACAAGACTGGGCCACATTGCATGGCTAAGCACAGTAGAGGAGGACTGGACATGTATGGGAAGAAAGGAAGCTCACAGACATGGAGGAAGAAAGGGAAAGTAAGAGAACAGAAGTGTCTGGAAAACATTTCCAAAGTAGTCACTTTATGTCCCAGGTAGTCCCTTGCAACTCATTTTGGTGTGAAGCAGCAGCAGGTGCTTCACCTGTCAGCTTGTTAGAATGCCAATTCCCAGGCCCCACCCAGCCCTACTGAATCAGAATCTGCATTCTGACAAGATCCTGGAGGATTCCTATGCACAGTAAGGTTTGAAAACTACTGCTGCAACCCTTTTCATCCAACTTTTAGTAAGGACTCTTTCAGTTGCAAGGATAAAAAATCCAACTCAAACTAGCCTAAGCATAAAGGAGATGTTAGTCTTTTCACATCACTTAACACAGAGAGACAGAGTGCTTCTCACCTGGATGCAAGGCCTCATATGCTGTCAGATCTCAGCTTAAACAAACAAAAATCTCTGGGGCGTGTGTGTTACTAGAAGGGAAGGGAAAAGCTTCTAAGTAGAAAAACAGCCACTACATCCTTCTCCCTTTTACAATCTTCAGTGACATCTACCAACCCTCCCTTCAAAGGCCAAATGGGGCACAGGCCTTAGACAGTAGCAGTCTGCTCGAATGAGAGAACAACTACCCATCTAGGTTATAGTAGTATTAATAATTGTTTAATGAAAATAACAAGCACCATTTGTTAAGAGATTTTAAATATAGTATCTTGTGGCCAGGCACGGTGGCTCACGCCTGTAATCCCAGCACTTTGGGAGGTCAAGGCGGGCAGATTGCCTGAGGTCAGGAGTTCGAGACCAGCCTGGCCAACATAGTGAAACGCTGTCTCTACTAAAAATACAAAAATTAGCTGGGAGTGTTGGTGGGTGCCTGTGATCTCAGCTACTTGGGAGGCTGGGCAGGAGAATCACTTGAACCTGGGAGGAGGTTGCAGTGAGCCGAGATCATGCCACTGCACTCCAGTCTGGGCAACAGAGTGAAACCACATCTCAAAAAAAAAAAAAAAAAAATTAGTATCTCATGTACATCTTTGGAAAAAGATGAGTCCTGAGTCCTTCTGGACCTCTGAACTGAAGAATATCACCCTGGCCTGATTGAAATGCTTCAGTCACTCAACAGACATTTATTGAGCACCAACTAATTGCCAGGCTCTGTGCTAAGTGCTGGATTTACAGAGATGAATATAACGTAGTCTTGCCTTCAAAGAACTCTCAAACAAGGTGATGTATGGTGATGAGACAAACAGCCATTAAGTTCGTTGTACTTGACTCTTTTGTAATGCTTCTTTTTCAAAAATATTCAGCAACATGATATTTGGCCTAAAGATTGAATAGAATATCATGTTTAGCAAACAAAGTTTATATCCTTGAAATAGTTCAATATTTAACTTGGGAACTTACCTATTACTCTGGTTTTACCAAAGGGTGGGGGAGAAGACATGTTAGTATGACCATCAGAGGCTATTATTTCATACAAGAGAAATCTAAACAAATGAAGTTTAGATGACTGCATCAAACAATTTACTTACAAAAATGGTTGCCAAGGATCTGGGAAGGACACAAGTTGAAATCACTTTTGCTCAGAGGGTATAATGGCCAGAAAAATGACAATTTACTAATAAAGAATACATATCATATGATACACTATACAAAATAGGACCTTTATTAAGCTATCACAGGAATGATGTAAACTTGCAGCTTCCTAGGCATATGGGTTGTCTATTATGTATTTCAATCAACCCTCAAACCACACATCTACTTTATAATCAGAAGTTTAATTTTACTTAGATTTTGAATCAGGAGAGATAGATAACAATAGTTTGAATAGTTTAGAATTCCCTAAATTTTAGATACCAAATAGTATTTATGAGTTAACAGTATTTTAATATCAGATCTTAACTTCTTAAAACCAGATTGCAACATATAATGGTTACAAGGAAAACAGAAATGACACAGTGTCTTTTTTCAACAGATATGCGCATGCAAATAAGTAATGCTGAGAAACTATTTCTTGAGAAACTCAGTGAAAAGGAATATTGGGAGGAGTACAAGAATGTAGGGAGTGAACGACATGCTAAACTCATTACCTCCTTACAAAATGACATCAACACAGTTAAAGAGAATGCAGAGAAAATGTCAGGTCAGTTGCAACAAAACTAGTTCAAGTTTAATAAAAAACATATTTAGTAGGGCATACATTGGTGGAAGAAAAAAGTGCGTACTCCCTGAATCATTCATTATTCTGCTGTCAGCACAAGCAGCTGTGAGCCTAAGGGTAAAGGTGGAGGGAGGAAGCAGAAAAATGATCCCAGGACCACCTGTGAAACTGAGAAGGGGAAATAAAGAAATGGGCGGGTGGGGCATGGTGTGGAGAAGCCCTGTGACCAACTGACTTTAAGAAAGAAGTTTCTGGCTGGATGCGGTGGCTCATGCCTGTAATATCAACACTTTGGGAGCCTGAAGCTGGAGAATCGCTTGAGCCCAGAAGTTTGAGACCAGCCTGGACAACATAATGAGACCATATCTCTACAAAAAAAATTAAAAATCAGTTGGGCGTGGTAGCTCGTGCCTGTAGCCCCAGTTACTTGAGAGGCTGAGATGGGAGGATCAGTTGAGCCCCAGGGTCAAGGCTGTAGGGAGTCGTGATTGTGCCACTGCACTCCAGCCTGGGTGACAGAGCAGACTTTGTCTCAAAAAAAGAAGAAAGAAGCTTCATTCAATGGATGGGGTCTGTATGTTTCCACACTGGGGGCAGGGGCAATTCCACCAAAATAGAAGTGTCCTGAGGCCAGGTTATATTAGAAAGAGAATTCACGTGGGGCAAGCTAAGTCAGATTAGCCACACTGGATAGCCAGAATCATCATGGAGAAATGTCAAAGTCAATTAAGTTGTAACCAGGGAAAAACTGGGGAACAAACATGAGATGAGAAGTGGAGAGGCTATAGAGTAGGATGCCATCAGGAGCAATGAAGCTTACCAGAACTGGATCTGGACACGATGAGGGCCAGCTGTCTGTTACTGAGGCAAGCATAGTGGCTTCAAAGAACACCAGAGACCCAGACACAGAAGAGTCATAGGACAGAATTAATGGGGGAAATATGGCCCAAAAGAGTTGTTGTGGGTGGATGATAGTCCAGGACCCAGCTGGAAATAGTGCCCTGCATTGTGGAGGGGTTCCTGTGGGTGGTTCCCACGTTCCACTGTCAGGGCTTTCTGCTTGTGGACCAATTTGTATGTAAGTTTCTCAGCTTAGGGCCTCTGCACCACAGTGGTCGTGTAAACTTGGCCCCATATCAGTCTGGGCTTAGAGTTTCAATTTGTCAAAAGGTTCTTCTTCTGAAAAGAGAATGAGAGTGCCAGCCTGCTACTCCCTCTGTCCCCACTCAAATCCTCTCCCACTATTACCAGTTTCTTATGTAGCAGTCAGAAATATTCTATGCATATACATATATATATATATGTATATATCAGAAATAGCATGCTATATATATGATGGCTCACTTGCTTTTCATGTAACAATATGAACATCCTTCTAAATCAGTATATCTTAATACTGCCTCATTCTTCCAGTGGTTGCATTGTTTTATTGTACCTTTTTTTTTTCTTTTTTTTTTTAAATTTTTTTTTTTTTTTTTTTTTTTTTTTTTTTTTTTTTTTTTTTTTTTTGGAGACGGAGTCTCGCTCTGTCGCCCAGGCTGGAGTGCAGTGGCTGGATCTCAGCTCACTGCAAGCTCCGCTTCCCGGGCTCACACCATTCTCCTGCCTCAGCCTCCCGAGTAGCTGGGACTACAGGCGCCTGCCACCTCGCCCGGCTAGTTTTTTGTAGTTTTAGTAGAGACAGGGTTTCACCGTGTTAGCCAGGATGGTCTTGATCTCCTGACCTTGTGATCCGCCCGTCTCGGCCTCCCAAAGTGCTGGGATTACAGGCTTGAGCCACCGCACCCGTCCCCTTTTTTTTTTTTTCGAGACAGGGTCTCACTCTGTTACTCAAGCTGAAGTGCAGTTGCGTGAACACAGCTCACTGCAGCCTCAACTTCCCAGGCTCAAACGATCCTCCCAACTCAGCCTCCTGAGTAGCTGGGAGAGCAGGCATGTGCCACCATATCTAGCTAATTTTATTTATTTTTGTAGAGGTCTCACTGTGTTTCCCAGGCTGGTAACCATAATTTTTTTGACCAGTTTCTTACACATAAGCATTAAGGTTGTTTCTAGTCTTTTACTATTACAAATAATGCTGCAATAACTATCCTTACACATACCTTGTTGTCCTGTGACAAATATTCTTGTATTTATGTCATTTCATTTATGTGCGTCTCTGAAAGAAATGGTTGTGTGAAACAGACTGTTTATTTTACTGTGATAAATGTGGCCCTCCATAAAGGTTGTACCAAGTAGTACTTCTACCAGTATGCATGAGGATACCTATTTTCCCACATCTTCAACAACAGGGGTGGTATCCAAATTTTGTTCTTTGTCAGTCTTATGGGTAGAAAATGGTATCTCATTGTAGTTTTAATTTCCATTTCTTTTATTAAAAGTGACACTGAATGTGTCTTTTCATAACTTCAAGAGCCGTATGAATTTCCTTTTCCATGAACTTTCACATGTCACCCATTTTTCTATTGTGTTTTGGCACTTTTTATATTTTAAAGAAATTAGCTGTTTAACTGTGATATAAATTGCAAATATTTTCCCATTTGTCATTAGTTTTTTTGTTTGTGGGTTTTTTTAATGAAGAAATGTTGTGCTTTTAAAGTGCCCAACTTACCAGTCTTTGATTTTATGTTTATGAGATTACGAATGAATTATCCAATATTTTATTCTAAAATTTTTATGGTTTTGTTTTCATATTTAAGTCATTGTTTTTGTGTGAGAGTGCAATCCAACTTCATTTTTTTACCAAATGGTTTTCCAGGTGTTCCAACATCATTTATCATCAATTTTTATCGTACTGATTTGAAGTGCTAACTTTATTATACTTTAATTCCTCATATATATCTGAATCTTTTTCTCTACTCTCTATTCTGATTCACTGATCTGCCTACGCATTTGTTAACCAGCAGAATACTTTTAAAAGTTATTGTTCTGGTAGTTTCCAAATTTTTAAATATTTTAGCCAGTATTTATTTTACATTTTTAAAGTAGGAAAAGTGATCTTCTCATATAAACTTAACCCATTATCTTGATCAGAAGTTTGGATGATTGGGCCAGGCATGGTGTCTCACGCCTGTAATCACAGCATTTTGGGGAGTCCACAGTGGGTGGGTCACCTGAGCTCAGGGGTTAGAGACAAGCCTGGGCAACAGGGTGAAACTCCATCTCTACCAAAAATACAAAAGTTAGCTGGGTGTGGTGTCGCACACCTGCAGTTTCAGCTACTTGGGAGGCTTAGGTGGGAGGATCACCTGAGCCCAGTAGGCAGAGGTTGCAGTGAGCCAAGATTGCACCACTGCACTCCAGTCTGGGCGACAGAGACCTTGTCTTAAATTAATGAATTAATTATTAACTAGGATGATTTCTTTGACTTTAAATTTTCATGTGGTTGTATTCAACTTTGGGGTGGTAAAAACATTTATATATTGAATTACTTGCTGGTCAAGCCATGGGGCGCAGCCATAAGAAAATGGTTGTTATGGTCTTGTATTATTTTCCATTAGTTTTAGGGACTTCTCTTAACCATCCAGGTAGCAGCAGCCACTCCACCAGGGGAACTATTAAAACATATTGGGAACCACTAACTGGACACAATGAATATGAGCAAGACTCTTAAATCAATCTATCTGAAGGCTTACTACCATCATCCCCTCTTTTTCTCCTACCTTCTACACAGGCTTCCTTTTTTCATGATTTTCCTGGAATTCTCCTCCAATGATTATGGGGTTTGTGTTAGTTAGGCTGCTTTATATGCAAAGAACAGAGATAGACTCAGGCTATTGTTGGGCGCTGGGAGGTTGCTGTAAGTGAAACAGGATATTATAACTTTTTAAAGTCTCAGTTTACAATGAAGTGGCAAAATGAAATGAGATACCGCCACATAGATTTGCAATTTGATGAAGAAGAAAACCAGTTTCACACCTTTGACCATCGAATTCCAGTCTATACAAGAAGTTAGAGAGGAAAAGGTTGTTAGAAATTAGGGGACAACTTTTGGAAAGAGCTCTTGGTGTGCTATCAGTCCTACTCTTTCTCCCACCAAGGAGTAGGTAAAAGGTAATTCATCCTCCATCTCAAATCTGGGTGAAAGGTCTTCAGAGAGATTTCTCAGATGGTTCAGTATGTGTCCCCTGTAGTTTGGGCATTCAGGTCTAGTTTATGACTCATCCCTGAGAAATCTAGGGAATACATGGCTGAGGAGCTAACCGCGCTGACAGCAGAACACAAAAGAGATGGCTGCTGCCCTGGGGCTGGGCCTGCACTCCCGAGTTTGTCAGGGCAAAGAATGGAGGAGTGTCTCTTGTCGACTTGTTATGAGAGAGTGTTGGGGAACAGTCATGTGAAATCTTGCCTGAGACAGCTGACTAGGGTGTTGGGGGCTGGTGACAGGTCCCCAACAGAAAAATAGGGATTTTGTTTGTGTGGGAGGAGTGCAGAATTGAAAACCAGAGACCAACAGAAAAGTTGTTACCAACTTCTAAGGACAGTACTTGCCCTGGATCAAGGGAATGCAGATGAAATAGCATTTGAAATGGGAAGCTTGTCCTCCAAAGAACCTACTAAAACACTCCCATGAGACAATGCATCAGCCTTAAATGCCATCTAGGTCCCGAAAGTGGACATGAGCTTGAGATAGCATTAGTCAAGTGAGAGCTTTCTTACCGTTTTCCATACTCCCCTCTTTCCTTCAGCACTGAGAGAGGAATCACAGAAGCTCAAGGCAGAGGAAATGGCAGCAGGCCCAAGTTAGGAAGGGGGATTGGCATAACTTTGAAAGAAGTTTAAATTGTTCCAATATTCTGGACATATTAATTACTTGTTGGAGGACCTTTTGTTACCACAAAGAAACCAGAAGTCATAGGATTTACCATATATTTTATTGAGCAGAAGTCAATAGCCTCACAGTATGAGTTTTAAAGGAGAGAGACAAAAATTAAGTTGCTTGACTTCCCAACAGTAATGCTTGTTGGCTGTAACACAAATAGGAAAGGGAAGACTGAAGACAGAATAATATCAGCGGTGGTTCTAGGCATGGCTTCTCCCGACATTTCTCTCCCCTGATCTGTGACTGTCCCTCTCATTGACGCCTCTGCTTTGCTCTGCATACCTGTCCCCCTTCTCTTCTACTTCCCACAAAACAGTTCTTGCAGTATTCTCCAGCCCAGTTCTAAAGACAGCTGGTGCCATCATCCACCTCATCAAAGATGACCAACAGCCTTTGTCCATGCCACCTCATGGGTCACCAGTCAGCCCCGGCACAAACTGTTCCTCAGTCACCTGCCTTATTCAGCAGCCTCCCCTGAAACCCAGGGGTGGGAGCAGAAAACACTTAGATCTGCTTCCCTGAACTTTAGCTAGAATGGGATATTGGGATACCAGTATAGAAAAGTCACTAACACATCCAGGCCAAGACTACTTCTCCTCAATAAAAGGAAAAGGAACCTTAGATTAAGCCCAGGAATACAGAAGGTGAGAGGTTATTACAAGTCATTAGATAACTACAGTCACACAGCATTTTTATTTTTGTCCTTTACTGGGGCACAGGACAGGGATTCTTAAGAGTTCTTTGTACACTAACAGCAAAATTTTTAAAATTAGTTTCAAGACTCCTTACAAAAAAGTAACATTGCTTCTTTGAATGTTACTTTTCTTGCCTATAAAATCAGAGTCCCTAGGTGATCTCCAAGAGGACTCACATTTCTAGCATCTGCTTATCCATGTCTTGTCTAATCCTTACAAGTTCCGTTGAGTTAGATATAATTAGGCCAGCTTAACGATAAGAAAACAGAGGCCCAGAGAAGTTAACTGCCTTAACCAAACTCACAATGTTAGTAACAAATGGAACAGGAATTTGAACCGAGATGTGTTAGGCCCCAAATCCATCTGCTTCAAATAGTCCCCTGAATCTGATTCAGTGAGTTGGGGCGGCTCTAAAGAGATTACTACCTGGCCAGTGTTTCTGCTAGCTCCTGCTCAGTTTGCTCCAAAAGGGGCTGAGAAGAGGCCACTGCCACAGGAGAGGGTCACCACAATGGAGCTATGTGACCCCAGAAGTCAGAGAAGAGTAGATAACAAAGTTCTCAACAGGCCATGGAGGAGTAAACCAAAGCAGAGCCAGACACAGCAGGAAAGGTGCAACAGTGCAAAGCAAACTTTAGCCAATACAGTTTGGGGTCAGCTTCTGGGAAGGGACCCCATTAGATGGGATGTCTGAGAAGCAAGGAGTCTTCTGCACAGTACTAATCTCCCAAGCTCCCATTTGCAGTGTCTGGAGCTTTTACAAGGAGACTTTTACATGCCCCTACTTTCTTTGGCTGCATTCACCAATAAATGATTGTTACCAGAAGCATCATCTGAATCACAAAGGGTAACAATGAGATTCTCACATTCACCCTTGTGCTGAGTACTGTGTTTTTAAGAAGAAAAATGGTCCATACAATTTTATATGGAAGTTGGAAGAGAATCAAATATGAACATTGCTTTTCAGTATTAATAAGGCAATCGAAAAGCTACATCTTTAGTCAGAGTATATTTGATAATCTGTTTTTAAATTATTTATAGCAAAGAATTAATATTTCATGTTATCAAGCTCCAGGTTTTATGGTTTCTTTTAGATGCTAAGAATGTAAAATCCATTATGCTCCTGATCCATTGCAACTTTTAGATTGATTATTGTGTTTTGTAGGGTAGAAGTTCAAATAAATAACCAGCATTAAGCTGATGGGCTGGAGTGAATTGAAAAAAGAAATTCCATCAGAAAATGAGTTTGGAAGGATTAAAATATTCATGAGATTAGTTCAAATAAGTAAGAAAAATGCAGGCTGTATAAACGGGAATATGTAGGTTGGAATAATAAAGCCTTCCACTTCTTATTCTCTAGATGTCAAATTAGACTAACTCCAAAAACCTAATGAATTCTTCCTTATGAACTACTGCCTCACTCTAGTCCATCTCTATTAGAGGCAGAAACTGCCCTCTCCTGACCACCTTTTCTGGCCACCCCACAAGTTAGGAGAATGCTCCTTTTCTCTCTCTCTACTCCCTCTTCCCTTCCCCACCAAAGCTGCCAGAGAAGGAGAAGAGCCAATATTTGCTTTCTGGTGCTGAAGCCTCAGATCACTGCCCACCAAAGACTTGCAGTTTGCCAAGTTTGATTTTCTTCAAAGTATTTTTTGGCATGTATTGTGTCCCAGGGATACAGTAATGAAAATATATGGAAGAGAAATGTTTACTTTCTGCTCTTAGCAATTTCATCTAATAGGAGAAACTGCTATGCTAGTACAAAGTATAGATGAGGGCTGAATAACTCTTGCCCAGCTCTCTGGCCAGAGTTCCGGTGGTAGCTGCCTTAGTTGGGCTCCTGGTCAATTGAAAGACCAGACCTGCAGATGTCCTTCCCTACAGCATAAAATCCCTGAGGGTTCTGCTTTGGCTGAATCTGTTTCCCTTTGAAACAATGCCCTAAGTCAGGGGTCCCCAACCCCCGAGGCCACAGACCAATATTAGTCTGTGGCCTGTCAGGAACCGGGTCACACAGCAGGAGGTGAACAGTGGACAAGCAAGTGAAGCTTCATCTGTATTTACAGCCACTCTGCATCACTTGCATAACTGCCTGAGCTCCGCCTCCTGTCAGATCAGCAGCAACATTAGATTCTTTTAGGAGCGTGAACCCTATTGTGAACTGCACATGTGAGGGATCTAGGTTGCATGCTCCTTATGAGAATCTAATGTCTAATGATCTGTCACTGTCTCCCATCACCCCCAGATGGGACCATCTAGGTACAAGAAAACAAGCTCAGGGCTCCCACTGATTCCACGTTATGGTGAGTTGTATAATTATTTCATTATATATTACAATATAATAATAATAGAAATAAAGTGCATATGTAATGCACTTGAATCATCCCAAAACCATCCCCCTTTCCCACCCAATGTGGGGAAAAATTGTCTTCCACGAAAACAGTTCCTCATGCAGAAAAGGTTGGGGACTGCTGTCCTAAATGGAAATAAGGTTCTATAGTACTGTTAGTACAATACTGTTGTTTAGCTGTAGAATAAGTTTAGTGAGCCTCTGAATCTGTCCAGAAATCTAGCAGCCATGATTTTCAACATCATTTGTATGGGAAAATACTTTCTGAATTCCAAATAATTGTCCACCTATGTTATATAAATAAAGCACAACTAATGGGAACATATAACACGGAACTAATAAAACACAACTAACCTTGATTATTCTCAGATTAACTCATTTGGAGTAGTACAGTTTCCTCATTTTTCACATTACTGACTACCTAACTCAGTCCCTGATTACCTCCTCAAAAAAAGCTTTCTCTGATCACCCGATCTAAAATTGAGAATTTTAGTTTTTCTTCCTCACACACATCACCACCTGAAATATTATTTATTTACCTGTTTACTTATTTATGATCTCGCTTCCCCATTAGAATGTACATATCACAAGGACAGGGTTTTTTTCTGTCTTAACCAGTAATATTTGCAGTGTCTTACACACTGTTTGGCATACAGAAAGAACTTGATAGTTATTTGTTGAAAAAAGGAATGAACAAATTGGACTCATCTGTCCAGCTTTCTTATTCTCCATTCTTTAAAGCAGCCTTGCTGTCACAGTGTCTCATAGTCCTTAAGAAGGAATATTGATTACATGATCTCCAAGCATCTTTCAAGGCCTAAAATTTTATGATTCTTTGCTCTCTCAATAATGACATTTGTGAGCATACAAAAATCTTGAGAGGACAGAGAATCCTGTGCTTCATTTTCTGTCTGTCTTTCTCACCTGAGCCTAACTTATGACCAGGTCTATCAACTTTCTCAGCCCCCTTACTCCCTCCCTATTCTCCTCTCCTCGTTCTGTCTTTCCTGCCCCAGGAAACACATGCCAAGAATAGTGGAAATCTAGTTAGATGGAGTCAGACAGAATGCTACTTGAATAGATAATAAAGTCTTCATATTTCTGTTGTGGAGTAGTAAGTTGTGTGTATGAAGGGTAGACTGCCACACAAATGCTAAATTGTTTGAAATTCTGCCTTTGGAGAGAGAGTCCTTTGAAAATACAAATGTTCTTGTGTAAGAGATCTTAAACTAATTCACATTAACGTATTAGTAAATTCTTAGAGTCTATCTTCCAACTGGAGGAACTAGATTCTTCAGTAAAAATGTACCCTGAAAATTCAGAAGAAAAAAAAATGTGTAGAAAGGAGAACTGAGGATGATGGAAAATAAAATTTACTGACGTCATAGTTTTACCTAGAATCAGCCTTGATAAGGCTTTTAATTTTCTTTTCTTTTTTTTTTTTTTTTTTTT
>NW_016814438.1:2451139-2465042 GCF_001698545.2 Rhinopithecus bieti
TTTTTTTTTTTTTTTTTTTAAGAACACTATAAAATCACTCTGGAAGATGCTAGAAAGAAAATAACCAAAGAAACTTTGTTGCAGCTGGACCAAAAGAAGGAATGGGCCACACAGGTATAATTCAATTTTCTTAAAAACAGAACAAAACAAACATTTTCCCACTATTTTTTCTTTGGGTATATTATAGTGGTTAAGAACTTTGGATAGATTCTCAGATTTGGGATGCTCAACCTGTAGTAATGGCCGTAACACAATATTAAAATAAAAGTTTTGAATGATTTATAAAATGAAATATAATTTTTCTAAAAAATACTTTCTTTTATATCCAAACCTAGGAATGTGGATTCTGAAGGTAGATAGTTTGAGTTCAAATCACAGTTCTACACTTACTGGTTGTATAATGAATTTGTTACTTAGCTTTTCTGGGCTTCTGTTTTCTAACCTATAAGATGAAGAATAATACCAGTATTTACCTTAAAGAAATAGTGTGAGGATTAAATGAGATGATTTAAGTACTATAATCTCTCACAAGAAACAAGAGCTCAGTGAATTTTTTCTTTTTTTTATCTTTTTTTTTTTTTTTTTTTGAGGCAGGATCTTGCTCTGTTGCCCAGGCTGGAGTGCAGTGACACAATCACAGCTCACTGCAGTCTTCACCTCTTGGGCTCAAGCAATCCTCTCGCATCAGCCTCCTGAGTAGCTGGGACTACAGGTGTGCGCCACCACTCTTGGCTAATCAGTGAATTATTAATCAGTTATTTTTTTAAGTATAAGAAATATAGGTTGAATATCCCTTATCTGACACATGTTTCAGATTTTGAATTTTTTCAGATTCTGGAATATTTGTATTATACCAGTTGAGCATCTCAAATCCCCAGATCCAAAATCCAAAGAAGTCCGGGCTGGGTGCAGTGGCACCCTCCTGCAATCCCAGCACTTTGGGAGGCCAAGGCGGGTGGATTGCTTGAACTCAGGAGTTTGAACCAAGCTTGGGCAACAGGGCAAAACCCTGTCTCAGCTAGTCCCAGCTCAGTAGTGCCAGCTACTTGGGACACTGAGGAGGGAGGATTGCTTGAGCCCAGGAGGTCAAGGCTGCAGTGAGCCGTATCTGCACTACTGCACTCCAGCATGGGAAACAAAGTGAGACCTTGTCTCAAACAAACAAAACTGAAAAAGTGAAATTCTCCACAATCTGAAATTTTTTGAGTGCCAACATGATGCTCAAAGGAAATGTTCATTGGAGCATTTTAGATTTCAGATTCTCAGATTTTGCATGCTCAACCTATAATAATGGTTGTAACAAAATATTGAAATAAAAGTTTTGAAAGAATTATAAAATGAAATATAATTTGTCTAAAAAGTACTTTCTTATATATCTAAACCTAGAAGAGTGTACTCTACATTGCTGGCACTTTAAAATTTGGGACATAATATATTTTGAGGCATAATTTTCAATCTTATATGTTCTCTAATTCCTTTGTTTTTACGTAAAATACCTGAATTTTTTTTTTTTTTTTTTAACAGTCTTGACCTCTTTTCAAACTATCCTCACCTCAGTGAGGTCCCCCACTGAGATTGTCTGTTCATCTGGGACATTCTTTTCTCAGAATCATAAACATCTGGTCTTTTTTCAAAAAGGTTCCTTACTGAATTTCAGTTGCTGTTATTTGTTGCATCCCTGTTGGTTTAGTTGTTCTTTTAGTCTTACTCTCTTATTGCATTATTTTTACTAATTTACACAAATACAGAAGGTTTTGGAAAACTGATCAGCAATCTGTTTGCTCATGCAATTCAGTCACTTTATAAGTGAATCTGACTCACTCACATGGTGAAATCAACCATTAAGTAATCTGACCATAGTTAAGATGATTCAAAGTAGATATATAGGCCAAATAAGCATATAGCTTCAAGCATATATCATGAGGACTGTTCTAAATATTCTTTCAAGCATTTCACATTTAACTCCCTCAGCAATCCAGTAAGCTATAGAGACTTGCTAATGAGGAGACTGGAGCACAGAGAAGTTTTATGACTTGCCCAGAGCAAGTGGGAGAATCCAGATTCATTTCAGGAGGGCTCCTTCAGATCACTGCTCCTAATCACTAAACTATACATTTTCTTTTCTCCACATAATGTCAAACACTCACATGCTTGAATGAATTTTCCTCATTTTAGCTGGCTATTTTATCATACAGTTCAACATCCTATAATCACAATGCTGTGCAACCTCAGATGCACATTAGAGTCACCTGAGAAATTTTTTTTAACTCAGGTGATGCCTGTATCTCACCCATGGAGAAGGCTGATATATTGCCCTGGGATGTTGTGTGGACTTCTGGATTTTTCAGTGCTTCTAGGAGATTCAAATGTGTAACTAAGGTTGAAATCGCCGATCCACTGTTAGTGAATTCAGCCATTAGCCAATTAACTTCAGTTAGGAGCAGCTTCTTGCTTTTGTCCAAATGAAATTCTATGTTGGAGGAAACTAGAATTATTAGTTGTAGCTGGAGTATAAAAATTCCTGGCTCCTAAGAAATATAGGTCCACTTGTAATTTAATAAGCACGACCTAAAGAAAAACTTTTATGGCAAATCTTTCAACTCTTAAAGACTTTAATAGGGCTGGGCATGGTGGCTCACACCTGTAATCCCAGCATTTTGTGAGGCCAAGGCGGGTGGATCACTTGAGGCTAGGAGATCAAGACCAGCCTGGCCAACATGGTAAAACCTCATCTCTACTAAAAATACAAAACTTGGCCAGGCATGGTGGCAGGCACCTGTAATCCCAGCTACTCAGGAGGCTGAGATAGAAGAATCTCTTGAACCCAGGAGCAGAGGTTGCAGTGAGCCAAGATCACACCACCATACTCCAGCCTGGGTGACAGAGCAAGACTCCATCTCAAAAAAAAAAAAAGACTTTAACATAAATTTACCGTTAACACACTTTTCAATCATTTCTGTCCATGTTTATGATCTAGATTATTTTTCTTAATTTTTCTTCTTTTGGTTGTGCCCTTCAGTTACTAAATATTGAACTTGTACTATGGTATCCATATAAAAGCATCTTACAGAGAAATATATTTGGTTATTCACTATAAAATTCTTTTCAATATCCATGTAATTGAAAATAAATTTATATTTCATGAACCTACTGACAAAGTAAGACTATTTTGTCTTCTTTGTCTAAAATGCCTTTCTTCAGGAGACTATCCAGCTACAGCCTATCCTGAAACTACTTGCTGTTAGATTTACAAATATGTATGTTGTTATTACTGACATGCAAAATCTTTTCAAATTAAAAAGATAGTAATCTGTTCATGTTTTTGCTATATGTTGGATTATGTCTGTGACTATAAACTTAAAGAATGTTTGATCACTGCAGTTTAGCCATCTGAATTGTGAAACATGATTTCACCATAGCAGTCAGATTTGGTCACAATGCAGGTCAATTGAATGGTCAGTTACACATTGTCCAGTTCTCCAAATCACCTATAATGGACAGTGTAAATCAGAAAAAGCAATATAATAGGATAGTAAAGAATGAACAACCAAACCAAAAGTTCTTAAGTATGTTCCTAAAGTAATTGCAGACACAATCTAAATGCAGGTTAACTGCACATCACTGTTGCTAAAATTGTGAATCAGCATGTGGCAACTCTTCCTTAACCCGGAAACTTTCTTTTAGAATGCTGTAAAGCTCATTGACAAGGGCAGCTATCTAGAGATCTGGGAGAATGACTGGCTCAAAAAAGAGGTAAGTGGAATTTATCAAAAACAATTTCTTCGTTCTCACTTTTTTTTAACTAGAAATGACTTTTAATTATGAACTGAAGTCATGAGAAAAGCATGGTACCTTGACTGACTGAGACAAAATAAAATTCAAGTGGAGTCCTCATCTCACTACAAGCTGTTACTCAACAAATAACATAAATAACCTCAATAATAACCAAAAAAAAGTTGGGGTTTATAATTCACACAGTAAACTCAAATGTGCAAAGTTTCTTTATGTCCTAAAACTTGATTTGGTCTTCCTCATGAGCCTACTTCCTCCTGGGTGATGGGGCAAGTCTAAAGGACCATTCTAAGCTGATTCTCTGCTGGGTTAAATTGCCTCTTTTGGATGACATGGTCTCCTTTGGTCTGTACCACTGATATTTGAACCAGATAATTCTTTGTTATGAAGTACTGTACTGTTTTCCCTAGATTGTACATGCCGGTCGTCTGCTCTTCCTTCCATATCTCCTTACCCTCATCTGTCTAGAAAACTCCAACTCATCCTCAGGCTTGGACTTTGATTATCAATTTCCTTGTGAATCATTTTGTAATCCCTCCAGGAAATTTTGGGTGCTCCTTCCCCAGTGTTTCCTTGCTTTATTGTAGCTCTTGCTAAAATATGTTGAAATTGTCTATTTATGCATCTGTCTCATTAATACACAGAGCAGGCTATAGCTTTTCAACTATATGTCCATGGCACCTGATAAATAATCTGTGCTCATTAGTTATTGAATGAATGAATGTCAATGAATATAGATATACTCATTAAAGGCATTAATCAAATAAACAGCTTAGATCATAGGTGAAGGAAGCAGCTAGGTTAAAACCTTTGTGAACTGTTTATTGTAGTTCAAGATGGTAGGCTGCATCCTACCTCTCCTGAGGGCCCACTGAAATAAAATTATAAAATTATAAAATACAAAAAGAACTCATCCACAAAGAGAACAAGAGGAGTTAACTAGCAGGTGAGATTTCAGAAATCTTCTGAAAGACAAAAAGCAGATGTGAGAGTATGTTGTTGGATGAAACGGGAAGCTATTACTTGGGCCAGATGTTACAAGAGAACTACAGAGGATGTGCAAAACTCAATGTTTTTGGAAACCTGGGAGAGTCTCTGCTCAGAGTCTGTGTGAGCTATAGATGGTGGGAATGGGAACTGGAGCAGAAAACAAGAGGGTTACTTGATGGTCTGAATAGGGAATATCTGTATCAGTAAGCATCCACCATCACCCTCTACAATTTCCCTCACATACCACTAAAGTGTTTACTTTTGAACTAAGAACCTGATGACTGTCCTCTGAGAACACTAAACAAATTATCAGATAAAGGCAAAGGTTTCTAGTGTAGACATTAGATGTTTCTGTGCCCCACAGAAAATCCTTTCTATGTTGGCATTTAGGAAGCCACAACCTAATATCCCACTCCTGCCTTCTCATCCTTTGGGATTTGCCAGTTCACACCACCTGCCATACCACATACAGTCTCCAGTCCACATTCCCATTCAGAGGAAAAATTTGGTATGAAAACAGACCTGTTCACACAGTGGTGGGGAAAATCCATGCCATTCCCCAGACTTTTCTTTAATATAAATAGACATCCAAGGACCACCAGGCATTTGAGTACATTTAGCACAACAGAAGAGAAAGACCAAGTGAATTAACAACAAAATAAAAAGTAAACAATAACAACAAAAACAGCCTGTGGAAGAAATAGAAAAAATTTAGGGAACTGTAAAGGTCTTTTATTAGTATAATCAAAAAAATCTGGCCAGACATAGTGGCTCACACTTCTAATCCCAGCACTTTGGGAGGCCAAGGAGGGCAGATCACTTGAGGCCAGGAGTTCAAGACCAGCCTGGCCAACATAGTGAAACCCCATCTCTACTAAAATTACAAAAGTTACCAGGGCAAGGTGGCGCATGCCACCTTGGGAGGCTACTTGGGAGGCTAAAGTATGAGAATCGCTTGAGCCCGGGAGGAAGAGGTTGCAGTGAGCCAACATCCCGTCAATGCACTCCAGCCTGGGCGACAGCGTGGAAAAACAAAACAAAACAAAAAAATCTGGCCAGGTGCAGTAGCTCACACCTATAATCCCAGCACTTTGGGAGACCAGTGTAGGCAGATCACTTGAGTGCGGGAGTTTGAGACCAGCCTAGGCAACATGGTGAAACTCCCATCTCAATATATATATATATACTTTTTAAATCTGAGAAGGTATTTTATTTATAGAACAAGATGTTTTAAGAACAAAAATAAAATATAAAACAAGAAATAGACCAGGCATGGTGGCCCACACATGTAATTCCAGCACTTTGGGAAGTCAGTGCAGGAGGATCGCGTTAGCGCAGGAGTTTGAGACCAGCCTGGGCAACATAGTGAAACCCCATCTATACAAAAACTAGAAAAGTTAACCAGGCATGGTGGTGAGCACCTGTAGTCCCAAATACCCCGGAGGCTGAGGTGGGAGGACTGCTTGAGCTCAGCAGGTCGAGGCTGCAGTCACCTGTGATTAAGCCACTGCACTACAGCCTGGGCAACAGATTGAGACTCTGTCTCAAAAATAAAATAAAATAGGGAACAGAGAACAACTCTCAAAACAGGGAAGACCACAATAAAAAAAAAAAAAAAGGGAAGAAGAAAAATAAGAGACATAGAGTACTAATGTAAGATGTACAATATCCAACTAATACATAGTAATTTCAGAAAGAAAGAATAAGAACCAGAGCAGTGGCTCACTCCTGTAATCCCAACACTTTGGGAAGCTGAGGTGGGAGGACTGCTTGAGCCCAGGCATTCAAGACCAGACTAGGCAACATAGCAAGATCCTGGCTCTACAAAAAATTAAAAAAAATTAGCCAGGCATGGTGATGCATGCCTGTGGTCCCAGCTACTCAGCGGGGCTGAAGTGGGAGAATCACTTGAGTCCAGGAGGTCAAGGCTGCAGTGAGCTATGATCACACCATTGCACTCCTGCTTGGGTGACAGACTGTCTCAAAGAAAGAAAAAAGGGCAAACAGAGGGAAGGAAATCATCAATGAAATAATAGAAGAAAATATCAGGGTTCTGAAAAGGACATGAATTTTCAGAACACCAAGAACAAAAAGAAAATCCTAAAAGTTTCTGGCAGAAGCAGGTGGAGGTGAGGGTGAAGTTAACTACAAAGGAATAAGACCCAAACTGACATTCAATTTTTTCAATAGCAAAGTTCAGATGAAAAATTATTTTTAACTTGGAGTTCTATACTCAGCTAAACTAGATTAAGGACAAATAAAGCTATTTTCAGAAATGCAAGGGCTCACAACACTTCTCATGCTTTCTCAAGAATTTACTTAACCATGTATGTCAGCAAAACAAGAAAGTAAACTGATGAAGAGAAAAACAGGAAACAGTATACTTCCCAGTATACTAGGGAAGAAGTGTCTAAGGACAATAATTATGTTGCAGGCCTAAAAAGCATGCCGCCCAAGTTGAAACTGATCTCAATCCCAGGCTCTAAACCCACATATTCAACAGCCAGCTGTGCAACTCCACCTAAATGCACCGCAGACATCTCAAACTCCTAAACTGACTGCATCTTCCCTTTTTCCCAGAACTACCTCCTCTCCTACTCTATCTGTCCCACTTAAGGATTCCACCATTATCCAGTCACCCAAGCCAGAAACTTGTGAGTTAAGTCACCGCCTGTATATACTCAGGAGATTTGTTCCAGGACCCCCACCCCCACCCCGCCACTTATACCAAAATCCAAGCACACTCAAATCTGGCAGTCAGCCCAGCAGAGCCCATGTTTATAACATGGGTTATAGTATATAGCATGGGTTATAGCGTGTTTATAGTATATACCTCTGTATAGGCAGGTTTTGCATCCCAGGAATACTGCATTTTTTATCTGTGTTTGGTTGAAAAAAATTGGCATGTTGGCCAGGTACAATGGCTCATGCCTGTAATCCCAACACTTTGGGAGGCTGAGGCAGGTGGATCCTGGCCAACATGGTGAAACCCCATCTCCACTAAAAATACAAAAATTAGTCATACTTAGTGGTGGGCACCTATAATCCCAGCTATATAGGAGGCTGAGGCAGGAGAATCACTTGAACCCAGGCAGCAGAGGTTGCAGTGAGTTGAGATTGCACCACCGCACTCCACCCTGGGTGGCAGAGCGAGACCCCATCTAAAACAAACAAACAAAAAATCTGCATGTGTTGTTCAAGCACTAAATATTTTATTTTTATTTTATTTATTTATTTATTTACTTTTGAGACAGAGTCTCACTCTGTCGCCCAGGCTGGAATGCAGTGGCATGATCTCGACCCACTGCAACCTCTGCCTCCCAGGTTCAAGTGATTCTTGTGCCTCAGCCTCCCGAGAAGCTGAGATTACAGGCACATGCCACCATGCTCCGTCTAATTTTTTTTTTTTTTGTGTTTTTAGTACAGACAGGGTTTTACCATGTTGGTCAGGCTGGTCTCGAAATCCTGACCTCAAGTGATCCACCAGCCTCGGCCTCCAAAAGTGCTGGTATTACAGGTGTGAGCCACCACCCCTGGCCAAAGAGCCAACTATTTTAGAAATGTTCTTTTCACTCACCACATTCAGAAGGCCTCCAAGTCCCATCAGTTCTACTTTGACTACCTCTCCTTCTCTGCTATCGTCCTATTTCAGGCCTCATTATCTCTCACCCAGATCTTTCAATTGTGTCTTACCTGGTTTTGTTTCCTGCCTAGACTGGAATCTTCCCCTTTCTCCTTCACACTGCCTCAGAGTTATCTTTCTAAAACATAAACCTGCCTGTAGTCCCAGTTACTTGGGAGGATGAGGCAGGAGGATTGCTTGAGCCCAGGAGGCGGAGGTTGTAGTGAGCCAAGATTGTGTCATTGCACTCCAGCCTGGGCAACACAGTGAGACTCTGTCTCAAAACATTAAATTAAATTTTAAAAACATTTAAAAATTAAATAAAATAAATGATTAAATAAATAAATAAATAAATAAATGAAACATAAACCTGGTCTTGTCAATCTTCTGCATAAAACCGTTCAATGAATGACTCTCCAGTAAGTTCAGAGATTCCAGGAAGCATGAAAGGGGTTTTGCTCTTGACTGCGTTTTTAAAAAATAAACTTTTAAAATCAGTTTTAAATTTACAGAATTATTGCAAGGATACTAAGAGAGTTCTCATATATGCCACAGCCAGTTTCCTCTATTACTGACATCTTACATTGTATGGCACATCTATCATAATAAATGGAGAAGTACGTCTGGCCCACATTGTGTGCCATGCAGAGAAGTTTGAACTCTAGCAGTCAAACAGAGTCATTGAATTCTATTTCTTAGTAGCCTGTTTCCGGTTTATGAGGACAGCGGTACCTTAAGCTTATCTAGCCCAATCTACCCTACTACTTGAAATTCTCTTTAGATACAAAGTAGCCACCCAACCTGTGCTTCAATGCAGTGAGCCGAGATCGTGCCATTGCATTCCAGCCTGGCAACAAGAATGAAACTTCGTCTCAAAAAAAAAAAGAAAGAAATTTGCCGGGCGTGGTGGAGTGCACCTGTAATCCCAGGTACATGGGAGGCTGAGGCAGGAGAATCGCTTGAACCCAGGAGGTGGAGGTTGCACTGAGCAGAGATTGTGCCACTTTACCCCAGCCTGGGCAACAAGAGCGAGACTCAGTCTCAAAAAAAAAAAAAAAAAAGTTTTTAAAGGTAATAATTTTAAAACCTCAAGGTGAGCTCAACAGTTAAAGAATATTAGGGAGGGCCGGGCACAGTGGCTCATACCTGTAATCCCAGCACTTTGGGAGGTCGAGGCGGGCGGATCACGAGGTCAGGAGATCCAGACCATCCTGGCTAACACGGTGAATCCCCGTCTCTACTAAAATACAAAAAATTAGCCGGGCGCGGTGGCGGGCACCTGTAGTCCCAGCTACTCGGGAGGCTGAGGCAGGAGAATGGCGTGAACCTGGGAGGCGGAGCTTGCAGTGAGCCGAGATTGCGCGGCTGCCCTCCAGCCTGTGCAACCAGAGCTAGACTCCGTCTCAAAAAAAGAAAAAGAGTATTAGAGATAAATTTACTTCTTATACATTTATTTATTTATTTATTTATTTATTTATTTTTTGAGACGGAGTCTCCCTGTGTCTCCCAGACTGGAGTGCAGTGGCACAATCTCGGCTCACTGCAAGCTCCACCTCCCAGGTTCACACCATTCTCCTGCCTCAGCCTCCCGAGTAGCTGGGACTACAGGCACCCGCCACCACGCCAGGCTAATTTTTTTTGTATTTTTAATAGAGACGGGGTTTCACCTTGTTAGCCAGGATGATCTCGATCTCCTGACCTCGTGATGCACCCGCCTCGGCCTCCCAAAGTGCTGGGATTACAGGCGTGAGCCACCACGCCCGGCCTATACATTTATTAAATACAAAGTATGATCCTAATCAAATAATTTAACAATACTTTTTTTTTTTTTTTTTTGAGACGGAGCCTCACTCTGTTGCCCAGGCTTGAGTGCAATGGCACAACCTCGGCTCACTGCAACCTCCGCCTCCCAGGCTCAAGCGATTCTCCTGCCTCAGCCTCAGCCTCCCAATTAGTTGGGATTACAGGCACCCACCACCACACCTGGCTAATTTTTCTATTTTTTAGTAGAGGCGAGGTTTCACAGTGTTGGTCAGGCTGGTCTCAAAGTCCCGACCTTGTTGGTCAGGCTGGTCTCAAAGTCCCGACCTCAGGTGATCCACCAGTCTCGGCCTCCCAAAATGGTGGGATTACAGGTGTGAACCACCTCTCCCGGCCTCAATTCACTTAATCTCATGAGAAGTTATAAATCTTAGGTTTAGGTAAAATGGCTACAAAAAAATTTGCATTTGACTAATAAGGGCTGTTTTCATGACTTGACTCTTCCTACTAAAGCCAGAAATTATGTTTCTGCTTCTCACAGTTCAATGGAAATAAATGACAGGAAAAAAAGTCTAAGTTTAATGGCACCAGGAACAAAAATAACTTTATAATAAAGAACAAATTTATTTTATCACTGGGGCATGGCGGCTCACACCTGTAATACCAGCACTTCAGGAGCCCAAGGCAGGAGGATTGCTTGAGCCTAGGAGTTTGAGACAAACCTAGGCAATATAGTGAGACCACATCTCTACAAAAAAAAAATTTTTTTTAAGTAGCCAGGCATGGTGGCACACATCTGTGGTCGCAGCTACTCATGAGGCTGAGATGGGAGGATCACTTGAGCCTGGAAGGTTGAGGCTGTACTGAGCCATGTTCAGGCCACTATACTCCAGCCTGGGTGACAGAATGAGATCCTGTCTCAAAAAATAAAATAAAATAAAATAACAAATCATTTTATGGAAATTTAATAGATTTAATTTGTCTTTGTTTTAATAAATATTCATTTTTAACATTATTAAATTTACTTGCAAAAGTAATTAAAACTATTTCTGGTACCATCACAAGAACTGAAAATTGCCTGGAAACAGAACAATATATGTTAATTAATTTCTTTGGGGAAAGTTTAGAATGAGTAACAAAGGATATTTAATAATGGAACTAATGAAAATATTTCTACATTTATATCTCAGCAATAAAGAAATATTTAGATCACTGGGAAGGATACAGAGCTGTTTTGTTACATGATTGTCTTTCTTGTTGTTTTAATTTATAATTATTTTCTTTTTTTCATGTATTAGTTGTAATAAGTAACACTACATGATTTTAATTATCTGGTTTTATTTAGCATGCTTATTAGAAAATGAAGGAAACTGGAATTTCCAAATGATTGAGATTAACAAATGGAAAGCTGGAGAAACTAGACAAAGGGAATCAAGGAAGTTACCATCCAGATTTCAAGTATGAGGAGACATAAGGCTAACTTGTATCTTTCAGGAGAAAATTTCAAGAACATATATTTTAATCAGGATCCTAGGTCCCCAACTTAATGTTTTAACTAAATTATCTCTCCCAGTTTCTATGTACATTTCTTGGGCATTTTGCTGGGGGGCGGCTGAGGCAGGGAGGGAAATATGGTCTTCCGCTTCTTCCTCCTTTTTACTTTCTGACCCCAGAAATCCAAAGGTGTTTGTAGGGTTATGAAAAGAACTAGTTTTATTCCCTAACATTTCAAAAGACTGAGGGGGATAGCTATTGAGGAGCACATTACTATTCTAAAGGGATACGTGATGTCAGAGGAGAGCCTTAGCCTGAAAGAGTGGATGCAGCATCTCAAAAGGGCCCCCATTTCCAGCTTTGGAAAGAGACCAAGAACTGTGTGTGCTACCTCCCAAGCATGCCGGCCCTTAGGTCAAACATCTCCCAAATATTGTATTAATTCCTTCTGTTTACAGTGCCTAACTATAATATTTTTTCTCATCCTTTGACATCTGAAAAATCATAAATTTTCCTTAAGGCATTCAAGCTTGTAATCAACATAATTATCTCTCAACATATGAGATCCTAAAACACCAAACCCTAGCTTTGTAATTTAGTATTATGGACTTAAATGGTTTTACTAAATTGTTTGAGGCAGATTAATAATATATGCCTTTCTTTCTGACTTCAAGCCACCAGCAATATTTAAGCCTTTTCCATGGGACTGGTATTGCTTTATAATTATTGGTGGTTTTTATCACTGGATTATAAGCTCTCTTGAGGGAAGGAGCCAAGGCTTATTCACCCTTGCATCCTTCTATATCTAGCTCTGAACCTTGCCCATAATAAGAATTTATGGCCGGGCGTGGTGGCTCATGCCTATAATCCCAGGTGTGATGATGAAACCCCGTCTCTACTAAAAAAAAAAAAAAAAAAAAAAAAAATAGCTGGGCGTGATGGCTGGTGCCCGTGGAAGGCATCCATGGAGGCTGAGGCAGGAAATCGCCTGAACCCAGGAGGCAGAGGCTGTGGTGAGCCAAGATCGTGCCACTGCATTCCAGTCTGGGTGACACAGCATAAATAAATAAATAAATAAATAAATAAATAAATAAAATAAATAATTGACCGGGTGGCTCACGGTCTGTAATCCCAGCACTTTGGGAGGCCAAAGCCAAGCAGCCCGGGAGTTTGAGACCAACCTAGGCAACATGATGAAACCCTGTCTCCATCTCTACAAAAAATACCAAAAAAAAAAAAAAAAAAATTAGCCAGGTGTGGTGGCACACCTGCAGTTTTGCTACTCAGGAGGCTGAGGTGGGAGGATCACCTGAGCCCCAGGAGGTTGAAGGTGAAGTAAGCTGGGATGATACCACTTCACTCCAGCCTGGGTGACAGAGCAAGCCCTATCTCATGTTTTTAGGTTTTTTTTTTTTTTTCTGGAGATAGGGTCTTTCTCTGTCACCCAGGCTGAAGTGTCATGGTGCAATCAAGCTCACTATAACATTGAATTTGTGGGCTCAAGCAATCCTCCTGCCTCAGTCTCCCAAGTAGTCCAGGTGCACACCACTATACCCAGCTAATTTTTTATTTTTATTTTTGGTTTCTCTGTTATTTGCTAAGAATTCATGCATTTAATAAATGATCATGTGATAGAGATATGCATGTGGTAACATACTGAATGTTTTAAGATACCAAAATACAGTTAAATTTCAGTGACAAAGCAGAAAATGTTATCATCTCCTTCTAAGTACCCATCTCAGTTACACTCTTGGCAGCTCTTGACAAGAGATACTGAATCTAAACCCCTGTGCTTTTTTTCTTTCATCATATTCCCTCAAGACTTTTATTACTTCCTCCAGTTTATATCACCACTATTCTCACCAGCATACCTCTTTCTATTATATGCTCTTGCTTCTAATTCTCCTGTTGCTCTGTTCTGTCACCATGAGCACCTCCTAACCCAGCACCTGTGTAGCTCATGCTGCTTTGGGTGGTGGAGAGGTGAGTTTGGAGGTTCTATCTAGTAACATTCTTCTATATACTCTTCCCACTATCAAGCCCTCTTTGGACAAAAGTTATCAAAATACACTTTTTTCTTTTTTTTTTATGAGACAGAGTCTCACTCTGTTACCCAGGCTGGAGTGCAGTGGCATGATCTCAGCTCACTGAGACCTCCACTTACCGGGTTCAAGTGATTCTCCTGCCTCAGCCTCCCAACAAAATACACTTCTTAAAAACAGATAAAACTGGGATTCCCCCCTC
>NW_016814438.1:2467597-2475422 GCF_001698545.2 Rhinopithecus bieti
GTATACATATGTAACAAACCTGCAGGTTATGCACATGTACCCTAGAACTTAAAGTATAATAATAATAATAAAAAAAAGTCAGGAAACAACAGGTGCTGGAGAGGATGTGCAGAAATAGGAACACTTTTACACTGTTGGTGGGACTGTAAACTGGTTCAACCATTGTGGAAGACAGTGTGGCAATTCCTCAAGGATCTAGAACTAGAAATACCATTTGACCCAGCAACCCTATGACTGGGTATATACCAAAAGGATTATAAATCATGCTGCTGTAAAGACACATGCACACGTACGTTTATTGCGGCACTATTCCCAACAGCAAAGACTTGGAACCAACCGAAATGTCCATCAATGATAGACTGGATTAAGAAAATGTGGCACATATACACCATGGAATACTATGCAGCCATAAAAACAGATGAGTTCATGTCCTTTGTAGGGACATGGATGAAACTGGAAACCATCATCCTAAGCAAACTATCGCAGGGACAGAAAACCAAACACCACATGTTCTCACTCATAGGTAGGAATTGAACAATGAGAATACTTGGACACAGGATGGGGAACATCACACACCAGGGCCTGTCATGGAGTGTGGGGAGGAGGGAAGGATAGTATAAGGAGATATACCTAATGTAAATGACAAGTTAATAGGTGCAGCACATGGACATGGCACATGTATACATATGTAACAAACCTGCACGTTGTGCACATGTACCCTAGAACTTAAAGTATAATAAAAAATAAATAAATAAATAAAAGAAAATAAAAAATAAAACAGATGAAAACTCTGGCAACAGAACCAGGACATTTTTTCCTATTTGAATTAGCCACATTATTTTTCTTCTCCTTTTTTACAGGCCCAATTAATGTACCAAAGTTAGTCCATTTCTTCAGTAAACATTAAGCCATGTTTTCTTAGTTATCTCTGCCTCTGGCTCATATCTAAGTTCAGCAGTGTTTTTGAAGAGTGGAAAAGGACAATTCCTGCTATTCTATAATAACTGCCTAACTATTCAGACAGGTTCTACTGATGATCTAAAAATGATTTCCACCTATTCCTTTTTAGGGAGGAAGGACAAAGCAAGCCCGGTAATAAATGATACACAATAGGTCTTCCCCTCAGGCAAATGCTCTTTTAGAAGTTGAGTTTACTATAGAAAACTTAATAGAACTTGGCGGGGCATGGTGGCTCACACCTGTAATCCCAGCACTTTGGGAGGCCGAGGTGGGCAGATCTCCTGAAGTCAGGAGTTCCAGACCAGCCTGACCAACGTGGAGGAACCCTGTTTCTAATAAAAATACAAAATTAGCTGGGCATGGTGGCACATGCCTGTAATCCCAGCTACTCAGGAGGCTGAAGCAGGAGAACTGCTTGAACCCGGGAGGTGGAGGTTGCAGTGAGCCAAGATTGCACCACTGCACTCCAGCGTGGCGACAAAAGTGAAACTCTGTCTTAAAAAAAAAAAAGAAAGAAAAGAAAACTTAATAGAACTGAATCAATAAGTACCGACATTCATTCCCTCCTTCTGAGAACAGGTTGCAATTCACAGGAAGGAAGTTGAAGAATTAGAAAATGCTATTCATGAACTGGAAGCAGAAAATTTGGTGCTTATTGATCAACTATTCAACTGTAGACTTGTGGATCTCAAGATACCCAGGTGAAAATTGTTAATATATATAGAGTATTTTGTAAACATTTGTATCTACTGTAAAAAGTTGCTTTAAAAAAAAAAAAAAGATGATTTAATTCTTCAGTGCTCCAGCAG
Source organism: Rhinopithecus bieti (assembly GCF_001698545.2). Taxonomy (NCBI): domain Eukaryota; kingdom Metazoa; phylum Chordata; class Mammalia; order Primates; family Cercopithecidae; genus Rhinopithecus; species Rhinopithecus bieti. Next base: position 2,469,367 of record NW_016814438.1, read on the forward strand.
TAGTCAAAAAGAAAGTAACACACAAAATGGATGAAGGTATAGGATTATTACTATTGACCGTTGGTACAATGTAAAGTTTGGCTTGGTTTTTCTTGCAATGCACTGGAGTCCCAATAGCCAGCACATAACATGAACATCATAACTGCCAACATTCTGGAGCCTCCAGACCAGCAGGGATAATGGTCATGAAAGTAAGTACATAACAGTACAGCAGAAGATGGAGGAGGTAGAGAGTTAGCACAGAGGAAGAGGTGATCCACTTGCTGGAAGTTTCATGGAGGTGATCTGGGCTCCTATGTATTGTAGAATTATTTCTTTTGGTTGAAAGAATCAAAACTACTCTGGAGGCCAAGAAAAGAGTTTGGCATTTCAAGTCACATTTGTTCTTGCACACAAGAAACCAAGTGGTGCATACACCTTATAAAGGTATGTATGTTTGGTTAGCTGCTTTCCTTATCTGACAAAAAAAGTCTTAATATATTAATCCTGACAGAAACCTAGGGCCCTTGAATATAAAATTAAAATTCAAAATGGCACTCATAATTTAGACAAGTAGTCAAAACCAAAAAATAATCTAATAGCATGTTTAGGAAGAGAGGGTAAGTCACACAAATGTAGGGTGCATGTGTGCAAGTATGGGAGAGAAATGTCTAGGTCTAGGAATTAAAGCAGATGTTAAGTTGAACCTGGGGAATAGCCAAGAAAATTGTCTACACAAGTAGTTCCTATTGTTTGTGTGACATGGAAAACTACTATTTGAGACATGATCATGCATTTGTTATTTTTAAACTTTCTATTGTTTTCCAAGAAAGGTGGATACAGGTAAATTATGGGTTCCTTGTTTGCCAGGCTAAATGATGGGTATCAGGATACAAGATTAGAGAAATTGGGAGATAAGCTGGGTGGGGCAGGATAGAGGAATGAGGCCATCTGCCCTTTTTGCATGAGTACTTGTGTGCTTCAGAGACAGTAGATACCAATATAGATGAGATGAGGCTGAATGAGGACTGATTACTGAACTCCTGTATGTCCAGTCTCTTCAGCTGATGCCTAGAGGGCCCCTCAGGGGTAGGTGCTCACTGTTGCCCAGTAGGCAATGCTCCCTTTTGCCAGCCCTCCTCTCTGTGATCAGGTCTCCAGTGCTACATTCCTGTCCCACCTCTAATCCTCGTCATCTGCTGCTGCTGCCTTTGGAATCATGTTTAATCTCTGCCAGGCATTCCTGGAATGTGGTTTCTAACTACTGCTATACCTGCTGTCCACTGCCTTCTTTTCTGAACTGGCTAAACTTTAGGAAAGAGCTACCCTCTAAACTGCCAGACTTGTGTCTCTACCTGGATCAACTCAGTCTGGTATATTTGATTTTGTTCTGACATGGTTGTAAAGTGCTAATAATTCTAAAAAAGGGGAATTATTTCATAGGCCAGAGGGGACTTGGCAAGAACAGAATGGGAGATTGAGAAACTTTTAATGGGGATTTTTCATTGAGTTGTTTACTGTGCAGTATATAATTTAACCTCATCCTCGCTCTTCCCCGTAAAAATCTTCTGTAAAATCCACATTGTTCATCAGTGCTTTAGGCGCTGGCTTTCCTTACTGAGAGGAATGGAATGCTTAGTCTAGCTTCAGAGTTGGAAGAAATGAAGGCAAAATATTTCCAAGGGAAAAGAAACAGCATGGGTGACATTTATAGGAACTGATATATGTGTCCTTGCTATATGCTTCCACAACACCCTGAACTTTTCCTTTGTAACCAACCTTTATCACACTTTTGATTACTTATTTAATGTCTGCTGCTTTACTAGATTGTAAACTCTCTGAGGCAACTGTTTTTGGACACTTTAGAAAGACCCGCATAAAGAAACCGGAAAATGTGAAAGCCCTCAGTTATCTACTAGACTTCTTATGCAGAAAGACAACCTGAGGGCGTTCAGGAGCTTTTACTGTACCCATTTCCAAGCCAAAGGAATATTACACATATTATATTTTATGGTAACTTCCCCCTCCATCTCTTTGTTGAGGATTAAGTTTTGTAAAATACTAGTAGGGTGGTAAGAAATAGACATGAACTGTCTCCAGTGGACACAGAAGAAGTTCTATTTTCCTATTTGGATGAGGAATGGGATACTGTGGTTAACAGAGTTACCACATTTCCTATGTAGAGCTACTCAAACTTTTTCCCATCACAACTCACATAGAATGTCATAGGATTTGTTTGACACACTGGGACAAACAGATGAGGAAACTGTCAGCCAGAGGTGACTGCCCGGGACTCCAGTGCCACAGGGCTGAGGCTAAGTGGGCCAATACCTACAAATCTAACACTAACTTACAATAAGAACATCTTTTGAACTATTTTCCATATCATTAAGTATCAAGTGTTGTTACCCTGTAGTAGTACAGAAGTGACAGTAAACTAGTGATTAATAGAAAAAGCTAGATTCCTGAAGGTTATGGCATTTAGAAAGATCTTAATTGTTCACAATGGTAAAACTAGGAAAGAAAAGAATTCTATAGCCTCAGACATGTCTCCCTGCAGACCACAGCTACATGTGAAACTTATCTTTACTAAGGTACCTTTACTAAACTTGCCTTAACTAAAGTTAAGTTTTTAGAAGGTTTCATAGGTGTAAATATTTTATGTAGTTACAGTATTTGCTGGAGCCATTAGCATCTGGATAACACTTTATTCATGTTCTTAAATAACTGACAGCCTCTAATTTAAGGGACTCACTTTGGTTGCTTAGCTGCTAAGCATGAAGGGTTGTTTGCACATTTGCAAGTGTTCAATTACTTCCTGCTGTCTTCAGGTAAACCTCATGGAAATGCCATACAGAGTTTTCAAAGCATCATATTTTCTGATTAAAAATTCAGCGGACACTCTAAAAAGGAGAGCACAGAATTAAACAATGTAGAGAGAGCTACAACAGCATATGGACATCAATTCACTGCTTGTAGGTGAAGCATACCACTAAATGAAAGCCGGGACCTAGATGGCATCTTGGATTCCTACTGCTCGCTTTCTCTTTCTCTCTTCATTTCAAAACCATGTCTTTCAGGCCACTATCATTCCACACCGGAAATACTACAACAGTGACCTGACTAGTGCCACGCTCACTCTCATTTTTTTTGAACTTTAAGTGTGTTATTCCCTTATTTGGAATGCTCTTCTTTCACCCCTAGCTCTTCCCTGGCAAGCACCTCCAGGTTCAAGACTGTATTAGTCCATTCTCATGCTGCTATAAAAAAACTGCATAAGACTGAGTAATTTAGAAAGGAAAGAGGTTTAATTGACTCACAGTTCTACCAGGCTGGGGAGGACTCAGGAAACAGATTTATGGCAGAAGGAGAAGCAAATATGACCTTCTTCACATGGCAGCAGGAAGAAGTGCAGAGCGAAGGCTGGGGAAAAGCCCCTTATAAATTATCAGATTTCATGAGAACTCACTAACATGAGACCAGCATGAAGGTAACTGCCCCCATAATTCACTTACCTCCCACTGGGTCCCTCTCCCACAACACATGCAGATTATGCAAACTACAGTTCATGATGCGATTTGGGTGGGCCTAGCTAAACCATATCAAAGACTAAGCTCAGGTTTCATCCAGGAAAACTTTGCTTCCTCCTAAAGCTGACTCAGGTGCTGCTTCTTTCTGCATCCCAGCATTCTCACACTATGCTAATTACCCATCATGGTACACATCATGACTTTAAAATACTGTAAGGCTGTCTGTCACCCCATTGGACTTTATGGTCCTCAGGGTAGAAATTATGTATCATTTTTCATCTATGCATTTCTAGCACCTAGTAGAGAGATAGACCCTAGTAAGCATGCAATACAATATTTATTGACTGATAGACTGTTTTTCTTATTTGTTCTTTTAGGCGACTATATCTTACCCAAGCTGCTGGACTAGAAGTGCCACCTGAAGAAATGCCTTTGGAATTGCCAGAAACACATATAGGTATTATTTTATTGCAATAATGATGGTGATTTTTTTCAAACTCTTGTTTTTCTATTTAAAATACACTTAACTATTGTGAGCAGGTGCCCCACATACAAAAGTTATTCAGAGACTAGTTACCTGCCAGCTTCTCTCAGTTTCTCCTCTTGCAGTGCTTGTCCTAATCTATCTCCTCTCTGCAGTACCACTTTCAAATGAAGGTCACTATGTTTCACAGTAAATTAAATAAATACTGGTGGAGAGGGATGAGGCTGCTATCTACACTGGCAAGGTTTAGGGCCCTATTTAGCCAACCAAAATGACAACATATACATAGGCACCAATATAATTACTTTAACTTATTAGCTGACAGAAAGAAATACAACTTGGAGTTTCTACAAATGGGACTCCCTCTTACTATAATACATAAATTCTACATTTGCAGTTCTCAAAGTTCTATCCAATTAAAAATGTGACAAAGTATGAATTGCATTTTATTTTATATGTTCAAAATGTATACATAATTAATTCCTTTGTATTCATCCAAGAAGAGAAGTCAGAATTGCAACCCATAGAAGTAGAAAGTAGAGACTTGATGTCCTCATCAGATGAAAGCAGTACCTTACATCTTAGTCATGAAAATAGCATCGAAGATCTCCAGTATGTAAAGACAGATAAAGAGGAAAACTCATGCACAGAGTTTGGGGACACTGATATGAAGTACTTACTATATGAGGATGAGAAGGATTTCAAGGTAAGATTCATAAGAACGTAACTTTGACTACCAAGAAAACGCTGTTTTATTAATTGAGAAAATTAACCTAAAATATGGATATTGAAAATTCCATTTGCAATTATTAGTAAAATTGGCCCACCATTCATATCTCTCATTTGGATACCATTTTCACTCCTACTCTTGCCCAATTTGCTTCCATTATTCCTTTATAGGCCTTCATTAATAGTATATAAAGTAAGTTATCTAATGCTACATAACAATCCCAAAAACCTAGTAGCTTATAACAATAACTATTCTCCCTTAGGGCTCTGTTGGTTAGAAATTTAGGAAGGGCTCCACTAGACAGTTCTCACTTGGTGGACTCTCAGTCAGTTGCAACCATATGTTGGCTAGGGCTGCACCCATCTGAAGGCTTGGTTTAGGCAGAAGTCTTTACTTCCAAGGTGGTTTGTTCATATGGCTAGCATGTTGATGCTAGCTAAACTGAAGGCCTCACTTCTTCTTCACATGTGCCTCCCCACAGGGTGTTTTGAATTTCCTTTGTTATAGTGTCCGTCTTCTCCCAAAACAAGCAATCCTAGAGACCAAGATAAAAGCAGCAGTTTGGCTGTGGTGGCTCATGTCTGTAATCCCAGCACTTTGGGAGGCTGAGGCGGGCGGATCACCTGCGGTCGGGAATTTGAGACCAGCCTGGCCAACATGGTGAAACCCCTCTCTACTAAAAATACAAAAATTAGGCTGGGCACGGTGGCTCACGCCTGTAATCCCAGCACTTTGGGAGGCCGAGGAGGGTGGATCACGAGGTCGGGAGATGGAGACCATCCTGGCTAACACAGTGAAACCCCGTCTCTGCTAAAAATACAAAAAAATTAGCTGGGCATTGTGACAGGAGCCTGTAGTCCCAGCCACTTGGGAGGCTGAGGCAGGAAAATGGCGTGAACCTGGGAGGCAGAGCTTGCAGTGAGCCGAGATTGCGCCACTGCACTCCAGCCTGGGCGACAGAGCAAGACTCCGTCTCAAAATAAAAAAAAAAAAGAAAAAATTAGCTGGGCATGGTGGTGCGTGCCTGTAATCCCAGGTAGTTGGCAGGCTGAGGCAGGAAAATCGCTTGAACCTGGGAAGCAGAGGTTGCAATGAGCAGAGATAGCACCATTGTACTCCAGCCTGGGTGACAGAGTAAGACTCTGTCTCAAAAGAAAGAGAGAGAGAGAGAGAGAGAGACAGAGAGAGAGAGAGAGAGAGGAAGGAAGGAAGGAAGTAGAGAGAGAGAAAGAGAAAGAAAGAAAGAAAGAAAGAAAGAAAGAAAGAAAGAAAGAAAGAAAGGAAGGAAGGAAGGAAAGAAAGGAAGGAAGGAAGAAAGAAAGAAAAGAAAGAA
>NW_016814438.1:2475818-2566782 GCF_001698545.2 Rhinopithecus bieti
TTTTTTTTTTTTTTTTTGAGACGGAGTCTCGCTGGGTCGCCCAGGCTGGAGTGCAGTGGCGCGATCTCGGCTCACTGCAAGCTCCGGACCTCCCGGGTTCACGCCATTCTCCCGCCTCAGCCTCCGAGTAGCTGGGACTACAGGCGCCCGCCACCTCGCCCGGCTAGTTTTTTGTATTTTTAGTGGAGACAGGGTTTCACCTTGTTAACCAGGATGGTCTCGATCTCCTGACCTCGTGATCCACCCGCCTCGGCCTCCCAAAGTGCTGGGATTACAGGCTTGAGCCACCGCGCCCGGCATCCCTTGTTATTTTCCCTCTTGGTACTTTAAAAGCTCTCCTAGAACTTAAAGTCTGGTAGTGGAAAAAATGATGTAAGAAAGCAGAAGAAACTGAATAAACCAACACAAACCATTTTAACTAACTACAATTCAATCCTGCTGCCATCAAGTGATGATTTAAAGACTAAAGTTCTAGTTCCTCTAGCACTGAAACGCCTCCATGAGTATCTTGGAATCATGACTCCTGGGATGTCGTGATGATCTCAGGCTAGTGGACAGTTGTCTACAAAATCCCCAAATTGCATACCATTTGGTTGAATGAAAGACCTTACTTTCCATGAAAGTTTTTGATGTAGTCAAACTGCCATGGCCATGGTGTATTACTTGAGAATTCTCTTCCCAGTGATTCTGAAATACGTGGTAGGTCTCCATCAACTTGCTTTTTTCCTATCTTTCATTTATTACAACTACATATTTTGAAAGCTAAATAGAATTATATGTATTTTGAGAAATAAGACATCACCTTCCTTTTTCATTATTTGATTCTTCTAAACTCAAATAAATATTTATTGAGAACCCCACAACATGCCAGGTCCTTGTTAAATGCTTGTGCATTTAAGGGAGAGAACAGCAAGAAATGAAATCTTGAATATGCCTATACAGCAGGCCTTGCCCCCAAATCACTTATAGACTTGTAGAAGACAGGTAAGAAAATCAACAATTACCATATAAGAGTAAACAGACCACCTGTACCTGTGTCCGTGATCAGTCTGTGCTTATCATTGCACCCCAGGACTTGATACAGGGCCTGGCATATAGTGAACACCTGAGAAAGGTTTGCTAAAGTGATGTGTCCAAGGAATTAAAAAGCAAGAGTTATGGCATGGGAGACTTCCTGGAGGAAGGGACATTGGGTAGGGCATGAGCTCTGTCCACCCAGTTTTGGGTTGGCTATGGATTTCATGTCAGTTAGACTTCTAATTCTGTTTGTTGATACCTTAGACTTGTAAACCAAAAGGTAGCTGAGACAGGTCTCAATCAATTTAGAAGCTGATTTTGCCAATGTTAAGGATAATACCTGGGAGAAAAAAAAAAAAACCCTCAAAATCACAGAAACAGTGTGTGGTCTGTGCCTGTCTCCAAAGATGACTTGGAGGCCTTCAATATTTAAAGGAGAAAAGTGGGCTGGAGGGGAAGGCAGGAAGTTACAGTCATCCACATGTTGCAAGAGAAAAGGAGCAGGTAGGGGAACAGTCAATTATGTATTCACCTCGCACTTTACAAAAGATCAGGTGAACATAGAGTAGCTACCTGTGGAGACAGCAAACCTTTTATCTGGACGTATCTGCTTAGGAACAAAAGGAAAGGTAGTTGCTTACATGACTCAGCTTTCAGCTTAATTTTTTCCTTTTGGCAAAGTGAATTGGGGTCCCATGTTTTTATTTTCTTTTCACATACTGTAGATAGTTTTGCACTAACTATAGCCAGCATCCCTCCCCCATTAACCCACTATGAGACAAGCCTTCCAGCCTTGCTGCCTGCTTTTTAGGAGATCTTTCCTACTGTATATGCCCTACTGGGTATATAAGTTTACTGAGTGTTTTGTTTTTTTCTCATTTATAGTGGCTCTCATATTTCATGTTTTACACAGCATCAGGCAATTAGGGGGCAATGAACTCTGTCAGATAAAGGCCAACTGTAATAAAGCAAGCCTAATCTATCAAAGCTGGTAATTTGCTGAATCACCTCTCCTATTCTTTTTTTGTGTCTGTTCCCCATAGGATTATGTAAACTTGGGCCCCCTGGGAGTGAAGCTTATGAGTGTGAAGAGCAAGAAAATGCCCATTCATTTTCAAGAGAAGGAAATTCCAGTCAAACTCTATAAAGATGTCAGGAGCCCAGAAAGTCGCATCACATATAAGATGATGAAGTCTTTTCTCTAAGACTGAAAGCTGCAAAGGAAACATGACTTTTTCTTATAAATGTTCTTTGGAAACTAAAGTATATCCGTTGCTCATTTTACTTACACTTTGGCTCATTTTTAAACCAGCTGTTATTTCTAAAGGTCATAATTACATTTAAAATCAAAGGTATTCAGCTATTCATTTACTTGCATGGTATGAGTGACCAAAATGGAAGCACACTTTGTATTTCTACATTGAAGTATTCAGAAACATGACAGTAGCTTCAAGGTAGTCTCTGAGGTTCCTTTTCACACACAAAACATTCACTGATTAATCTGTGATTCCAATATGAAATAGTCCCATTAGAAATGTTTCTAAGAAAATCTTTGCATAGCATTGTCTACACGTCTTTCCCTCTGAGGATGCTCAATGTGATAGATAGCCAGTCTGTAATTCAAGTCAATTCTTCTTAGTTTAACCCTGTGTATTAGTCTGTTCTCATGCTGCTAATAAAGACATAATTGAGACTGTGTAATTTATAAAGGAGGTTTAATTGATTTACAGTTCCACATGGCTGGGGAGGCCTCACCATCATGGCAGAAGGTAAATGAGGAGCAAAGTCACATCATACGTGGTGGCAGGCAAGAGAGGGCTTGTGTAGGGGAATTCCCATTTATAAAACTATCAGATCTTGTGAGACTTATTCACTACTTCAAGAACAGTATGGGAAAAACCTGCCCCCATGATTCAATTACCCCCTACCAGGTCCCTCCCATGACACATGGGGATTATGGGAACTATAATTCAGGATGAGATTTGGGTGGGCACGTAGCCAAACCATATCACCCTGTTTATAATGAATATAAAAAATGAATGCTAACAAACTTGAGAGTGTTAATTTGTCGTATAAAAATATCCACTGATAGGGAGCACTCCCTCCCTCCAGCTATATCTAGCCTAAACTACCATGTTCCTATCCCAAGAAAATACCACTTCTTTCAGGGCTACCACAAGCCAAGGACACTGTGACTACCTGGATGTGACATCACCATTCCATCTGGATCCTCGAGACCAGATAATACCATCATATGTCATATTTCTGTAATCTTTAGTGATATAAGGATTAATTAATCATCAGTGGGGGATGTTATTGGCATTTAAATAAGGACAATTGCGTGGCACTGTCTTGAGCCTGCAGGGTGTTACCACTCCTGCTCCCTCAATCTCAAATGCTGCTACCTTAACATTCTTCATTGTAGAAGTCAAAAACACTGGTCATGTTACGTGGTAGTACCATCACCAATTGAATACCTTTGAGTTTCTCCTGTACTTAATTTTTGGAGACAAGGACTCACTCTGTCACCCAGACTGGAGTGCAATGGCACTATCATAGCTCACAGCATCCTGAAACTCCTGGGCTCAAGCAATCCTCCTGCCTCAACCTCCCGAGTAGCTGGGACTGCAGGTCTGTATCATCATGCCTCAACCTCCGAAAGTGCTGGGAATACAGGCATGAGCCACTGCTCGGCCTCTCCTGTACTTTAATCTTCATTGTGTTAAGTGCTTTCCTGGACTCTTCCCATTCTCTCCCAAACTTTCCAACCATAACCTCTAAAAAAATCAATAAACAAGACAAACGCCACTGTTGAAGGTGTAAATGTCCAAGGGGTTCACCTTGCCTGCTGCCTAGACAGAACTGATTCATCAAGACAGGGGAATTGCAATAGACAAAGAGTAATTCACACAGAGCCAGCTGTGTGGGAGCCCAGAGTTTTATTATTACTAAAATCAGTCTCCCTGAGCATTCGGGTAGCAGAGTTTTTAAAGACAACATGGTAGGTGTGGGAAAGCCAGTGAGCCGGGAGTGCTGATTGGTCAGAGATGAAATCATAGGGAGTCAAAGCTGTCCTCCTGCACCGAATCAGTGTCTAGGTGGGGGGGCCACAAGACGAGATGAGCCAGATTATCAGTCTAGGTAGTGCCAGCTGATTCATCATGTGCAGGGTCTGCAAAATATCTCAAGCACTGATCTTAGGAGCAGTTTAGAGACAGTCAGAATCTTGTAACCTCCAGCTGCATGACTCCTAAGCCATAAGTTCTAATCTTATGGCTAATGTTAGTCCTACAAATGCAATCCACTCTGTAGGCAAGAAGGAGGTCTGCTTTGGGAAAGGGCTGTTATCATGTTTGTTCTAAACTATAAACTAAGTTTTTCCCAAAGTTAGTTGAGCCTCTGCCAAGAATGAAAAGGACAGCTTGGAGATTAGAAGCAAGATGGAGTCGATTAAATTAGATCTCTTTTGCTGTCTCGGTCATAATTTTGCAAAGGCGGTTTCAAAGGTGTTTTTTCTTTTTGAGACAGGGTCTCGCTGTCATCTAGGCTGGAGTGCAGTAGCATGATCATGGCTTACTGCAGCCTTAGCCTCCCAGGGATCCTCTCACCTCACCCTCCCAAATAGCTGAGACCACAGAAGCTCACCACCATGTCCAGCTAATTTTTTATTTTTTGTAGAGATGGTGTTGGGGGGAGGGTGGGAGGGTCTTACCATGTGACTAGGCTGGTCTTAAACTCCTGAGCTCAAGTGATCTTCTTGGCTCAACTTCTCTTTTTTTTTTTTTGAGGCGGAGTCTCGCTCTGTCGCCCGGACTGGAGTGCAGTGGCCAGATCTCAGCTCACTGCAAGCTCCGCCTCCCGGGTTTACACCATTCTCCTGCCTCAGCCTCCCGAGTAGCTGGGACTACAGGCGCCCACCACCTCGCCTGGTTTTTGTATTTTTAGTAGAGACGGGGTTTCACCGTGTTAGCCAGGATGGTCTCGATCTCCTGACCTCGTGATCCGCCTGTCTCGGCCTCCCAAAGTGCTGGGATTACAGGCTTGAGCCACCGCACCCGGCCTCAACTTCTCAAAGTGCTAGGATTATAGATGTGAACCACCATGCCCAGCCTGTTGAAGATTTCTTTTACTCTCTGGTTTTGACTGGCACCTGGCTTTCCCCAGAAAGACCTCACTTCCCCGTAGCCCTCTCTAGTGGATGGTATTGATTCTTCTCTTCCCCCACATTCTGTGGGGCTTACATGCTTTTGCCAATGCAATGCCTCTTCTAGACCACAATTCCACCAGTCTTATGTAAAAACACGCCTTTTGAAGCTCAGTATATATGTCACCCTCTACTACTATTCTTTGCTATAATTTTCTAACTCTTCTCATCACTCTTCTCCATAATCTTTAATTTGGCACCTGGTTCACAGGCCTCTTTTCCACTCTACTCCATTCTCTAACATATCCATCTATTGAGATACCTATTAGTCATTCATGAGTATAAAATTGTTGCATGTATGTGTGCTTCCATTTGACCATTCCAGATCCACTTTCTACCCTTATCTCTGTGTCCCAAAGGGTGACCTTTATGGACTGCATCAATGTCCTTTGCTTCTAACCTCCAACTGAGTTTGTTTAATGGGAGTTTTTAGCAGGAGATCAAAGAAAGTGAGAAGGGTGAGATTTCTTCCCCAGCTCTTTTCTACCAGGTCATGTATATTAGCAGGGTCCCTCTATCAAAGGCCACTATTCCTGTTGGAAGGCTCACCTAACAAAGGTTGAGCATCTCTAATGTGAAAATCCAAAATCCAAAATGTTTCAAAATCTGAAACAATTTTAAGCACTGACACAATGCTAGAAGTGGAAAATTCCACACCTGACCTCATGTGATGATAGGTTGCAGTAAAAACTTTGTTTCATGCACAAAAAAATAATTTAAAATAGTATATAAAATTACCTTCAGGTTATGTGTATATGGTGTATCTGAAACACAAATGAAGTTTGCGTTTGGACTTGGGTCCTACTGCCAAGATATCTTATGTATATGCAAATATTCCAAAATCCTAAAAAATCTTAAACCTGAAACACTTCTGGTCCCAATCATCTCAGACAAGAAATAATCAGTATAGCTACTCTCTAGGTCTGGTAAGTGCTTCCCTCCCTCTGCCCCTTTAGGCCCAGAAGTGGAACAGTTCCCATCTGTTGATAGCCCCAGGGAATGTTACCATTCCTGTTGGTTTTCCTTGATCCTCCCCACACCTTTTAATATATTGCCTTTGTTAAATTTTCTCCAGGTATCCTGTTTGAATGTGTCCTTTGTTTCCTGCTAGGAAAGGTCAAGGCTGGAGATTCAGATCTGGGAATCAACAGCCCAGAACTAAATTTAAAGCCATGAAAACCTAAATGACATAACCTAGGGACTGAGTGTCAATAGAGAAAAGAGACATGGATACACCTGGAATACTTCATTCTGTACATGTGGGCCCTGAAACTAAAAGGTATCACTCTCAAGAGATTTCAGAGCAGAGGTAGACTGAATCTAAGTAAAATGGCAAACTAGCCCTGACCCAGCTCAATTCTTTTTTTTTTCTTCGCTCTCCTCTCTTTCCCTCCCTTCTCCCTCCTCACTCACCACCTACACATGGCACCCACTCCTCACCAGAGCCTCTCGATTCCCCCACTCAATTCTTGATTGGTTTGAAGTGATTTTCCCCTCACCTAATATAACTTACAGAGGATAGATTCTTTTTCTCTGGGGAATAAAGAATACCAACCCAGACACTATGCACCTTGTATACACAATGTTCAGCACACCAAACTTTATACCTGTGTGTGTGTGTGTGCATGTACAGTTCAAAGAAGCAGGAAAATAAGACTAAGAATCAGGAGGAAAAGCAAACAAAGCATGCCCACAGATGATCCAGCTATTTGTCAGTAGGCTAGGACTTTAAGAATAATATTATATGGTGGCTGGCAAGATGGCCAAATAGGAACAGCCCCGGTCTGCAGCTCCCAGTGAGATCAACACAGAAGGTAGGTGATTTCTGCATTTCCACCCGAGGTACCCAGCTCATCTCACTAGAACTGGTTAGACAGTGGGTGCAGCCCACAGAGGAGGAGCTGAAACAAGGTGGGGCTGAAGCACAAGGGGTCAGGGAAGCCATGAGGGACTGTGCTGTGAGGAATGGTGCATTCTGGCACAGATACTCTGCTTTTCCCATGGTCTTCGCAACCTGCAGACCAGGAGATTCTCTCAGGTGACTACCCACCAGGGCCCTGGTTTCAAGCACAAAACTGGGTGGCCGTTTAGGCAGACACTGAGCTAGCTGCAGGAGTTTTTTTTGATACCCCAGTGGTGCCTGGAATGCCAGCAAGACAGAACCTTTCACTCCCCTGGAAAGGGGGCTGAAGCCAGGGAGACAAGTTGTCTAGCTCAGCAGATCTCATCCCCACAGAGCCCAGCAAGCTAAGATCGACTGGCTTGAAATTCTTGCTGCCAGCACAGCAGTCTGAAGTCAACCTGGGACGCTCGAGCTTGGTGAGGGGAGGAGCATCGGCCATTACTGAGGCTTGAGTAGGCAGTTTTCCCCTCACAGTGTAAACAAAGCCACTGGGAAGTCTGAAGTAGGCAGAGCCCACCACAGCTCGGCAAAGCCGCTGTAGCCAGACTGCCACTTCTCTCTGGGCAGGGCATCTCTGAAAGAAAGGCAGCAGCCCCAGTCAAGGGCTTATAGAAAAAAGTCCCATCTCCCTGTAACAGAGCACCTGGGAGAAAGGGCGACTGTGGGCACAGCTTCAGAAATCAACAGACACCTCATAGAGAAGAGCTCCAACTGGCATCTGGCAGATGCCTTTCTGGGATGAAGCTTCCAGAGGAAGAAAGAGGCAGCAATCTTTGCTGTTCTTCAGCCTCCACTGGTGATACCCAGGCAAACAGGGTCTGGAGTGGACCTCCAGCAAACTCCAGCAGACCTGCAGCAGAGGGGCCTGACTGGTAGAAGGAAAACTAACAAACAGAAAGGAATAGCATCAGCATCAACAAAAAAGACATCCACACAAAAACCCCATCCGAAGGTCACCTACATCAAAGACTAAAGGTAGATAAATCCACGAAGATGAGGAAAATCAGCATGAAAAGGCTGAAAATTCCAAAAATCGGAATGCCTCTTCTCTTCCAAAGGATCACAACTCATCACCAGCAAGGGAACAAAACTGGACAGAGAATGAGTTTGATGAATTGACAGAAGTAGGCTTCAGAAGGCGGGTAATAAACTCCTTTGAGCTAAAGGAGCATGTTCTAACCCAATGCAAGGAAGCTAAGAACCTTGAAAAAAGGTTAGAAGAATTGCTAACTAGAATCATCAGTTTAGAGAAGGACATAAATGACCCGATGGAGCTGGAAACCACAGCACGAGAACTTTGTGAAGCATGCACAAGTATCAATAGCAGAATCAATCAAGCAGAAAAAATATCAGAGATTGAAGATCAACTTAATGAAATAAAGCAAGAAGACAAGATTAGAGAAAAAAGAATGAAAAGGAATGAACAAAGGCTCCAAGAAATATGGAACTATATGAAAGTGATGGGGAGAATGGAACCAAGTTGGAAAACTCTCCTCAGGAGAACTTCCCCAACCTAACAAGACAGGCCAACATTCAAATTCAGGAAATACAGAGAACAGCGCAAAGATACTCCTCGAGAAAAGCAACCCCAAGACACATAATCGTCAGATTCACCAAGGTTGAAATGAAGAAAAAATTGTTACTGGCAGCCAGAGAGAAAGGTCAGGTTGCCCACAAAAGAAAGCTCATCAGACTAACAGCAGATCTCTTTGCAGAAACCCTACAAAGCCAGAAGAGAGTGGGGGCCAATATTTGACATTCTTAAAGAAAAGAATTTTCAACCCAGAATTTCATATCCAGGCAAACTAAGCTTCACAAGCAAAGGCGAAATAAAACCCTTTACAGACAAGCAAATGCTGAGAGATTCTGTCACTACCAGGCCTGCCTTACAGGAACACCGGAAGGAAAAACTAAAAAAGGAAAGGAAAACCGGTACCAGCCACTGCAAAACATACCAAATTGTAAAGACCATCGACACTATGAAGAAACCGCATCAACTAATGGGCAAAATAACCAGCTAGCATCATAATGACAGGATTAAACATAACAATATTAACCTTAATGTAAATGGGCTAAATGACCTAATTAAAAGACACAGACTGGCAAATTGGATAAAAAGGCAAGATCCATTAGTGTGCTGTATTCAGGAAACCCATCTCATGTGCAAAGATACACATAGGCTCAAAATAAAGGGATAGAGGAATATTTACCAAGAAAAAAAAAAAAAACAGGGGTTNATCTCTTTGCAGAAACCCTACAAAGCCAGAAGAGAGTGGGGGCCAATATTTGACATTCTTAAAGAAAAGAATTTTCAACCCAGAATTTCATATCCAGGCAAACTAAGCTTCACAAGCAAAGGCGAAATAAAACCCTTTACAGACAAGCAAATGCTGAGAGATTCTGTCACTACCAGGCCTGCCTTACAGGAGCTCCTGAAGGAAGTACTAAATATGGAAAGGAAAAACCGGTACCAGCCACTGCAAAAACATACCAAATTGTAAAGACCATCGACACTATGAAGAAACTGCATCAACTAATGGGCAAAATAACCAGCTAGCATCATAATGACAGGATTAAACATAACAATATTAACCTTAATGTAAATGGGCTAAATGACCTAATTAAAAGACACAGACTGGCAAATTGGATAAAAGGCAAGATCCATTAGTGTGCTGTATTCAGGAAACCCATCTCATGTGCAAAGATACACATAGGCTCAAAATAAAGGGATAGAGGAATATTTACCAAGAAAAAAAAAAAAAACAGGGGTTGCAATCATAGTCTCTGATAAAATAGGCTTTAAACCTACAAAGATCAAAAAAGACAAAGAAGGACATTACATAATGGTAAAGGGATCAATGCAACAAGAGCTAACTATTCTAAATATATATGCACCCAATACAGAAATACCCAGATTCATAAAGCAAGTTCTTAGAGACCTATGAAGAGACTTAGACTATCACACAACAACAGTGGGAGACTTTAACATCCCACTGTCAATATTAGACAGATCAACGAGACAGAAAATTAAGAAGGATATTCAGGACTTGAACTCAACTCTGGACAAAGTGGACCTAATGGACAGCTATGGAACTCTCCACCCCAAATCAACAGAATACACATTCTTCTCAGCACCACATCACACTTGTGGAAGTAAAACACTCCTCAGCAAATGCAAAAGAATGGAAATCATAACAAGCAGTCTTTCAGACCACAGTGCAATCAAATTAGAACTCAGGATTAAGAAACTCACTCAAAATCACACAACTACATGGAAACTGAACAACCTGCTCCTGATTGACTACTGATAACGAAATTAAGCCAGAAATAAATGTTACTTGAAACCAATGAGAACAAAGACACAATGTGCCAGAAGCTCTGAGACACAGCTACAGCAGTGTTTAGAGGGAAATTTATAGCACCAGATGCCCACAGGAGAAAGTGGGAAAGATCTAAAATCGACAACGTAACATCACAATTAAAAGAACTAGAGAAGCAAGAACAAACACATTCAAAAGCTAACAGAAGACAAGAAACAACTAAGATCAGAGCAGAACTGATGGAGATAGAGACACGAAAAAACCCTTCAAAATATAAAAATTAGCTGGGCGTGGTGGCATGTGCCTGTAGTCCCAGCTACTCAAGATGCTGAGGCAGGAGAATGGCTTGAACCAGGGAGGCGGAGGTTGCAGTGAGCTGAGATCGCACCACTGCACTCCAGCCTTGCCACAAAGCAAGACTCCATCGCAAAACAAAGAAAAAAGAAAAAAAGAAAAAAAAAGTAATGAATCCAGGAGCCAGTTTTTTGAAAAGATTAACAAAATAGACTGCTAGCCAGACTAATAAAAAAGAAAAGACAGAAGAATCAAATAGACACAATAAAAAAGATAAAGCGGATATCACCTCTGAGCCCACAGAAATACAAACTACCATCAGAAAATACTATAAACACCTCTGTGCAAATAGACTAGAAAATCTAGAAGAAATGAATAAATTCCTGGACACATACACTCTCCCAAGACTAAGCCAGGAAGAAGTTGAATCCCTGAATAGGGATTTAAAGATAAATATGTAACTTTAAATGCATGTATTAAAAGAGAAAGGCTGAAAAATCTTAAGCTGTTACCTTAAGGATTGTGAACCCCGAAAATGTCAGGCAGGTCTCAGTTAATTTAGAAATTTCATTTGGAGGGCGGAGTTCAAAAGGCTCGAACCCGAGGCCGCCACTGCGCGCAGCCTCCTGCCCGCCATGGCCGCGCCTCGAACCCCACGCGCTCTGGCGGCCGCCGCGCCGGCGTCTGGCAACGTTAAGTTGACGCAGCTGGGGAAGACGAGCCTGGCAGGCGGCCTGGCGGGCGGCATCGAGATCTACATCACCTTCCCCACCCAGTACGTGAAGACGCAGTGCAGCTGGACTAGTGCTCGCACCCGCTGCGGTACCAGAGCATCGGGGACCGGTGTGGCAGAGGGTCTGCAACCATGGCGTCCTGGGCCTGTACCGCAGCCTCAGCTCCCTGCTCTACGGATCCCTCCCCAAGGCGGCCGCCTGGTTCGGAATGTTCTGGTTCCTCAGCAACCACATGCGGGTTTCCCAGGGACGCTGGACAGCACGCGCAGGCTGCTGTGCTGCCTGGGCGCTGGAGTGGCTGAGGCCGTGGTGATCATGTGCCCCATGACGACCATCAAGGTGAAGTTCAGCCACCACACCTCCCCAAACCCCAAGTATAGAGGATTCTTCCGCGGGTTAGGAAGATTGTGCGGTATCAAGGGCTGAAGGGGATGTATCAGGGCCTCACAGTCACGGTGCTGAAGCAGGGCTGGAATCAGGCCATCTGCTTCTTCGTCATGACATTCCCTGCACAATTGGTACGGAGGGGACAACCCCAACAAGCCCATGAACCTGCTGATCACTGGGGTCTTCAGAGCCATGGTGCGCACAGCCAGCGTCTTTGGAAACACTCCTCTGGACGTGATTAAGACCCGCAGGTAGGGCCTGGAGGCGCACAAATACCGGAACTCGATGGACTGGTCTGGCAGATCCTGAGGAAGGAGCTCAAGGCTTTCTACAAAGGCATTGTCCCGCGCTGGGCTGGGTCAGCCTGGTTGTGGCCATAGTGTTTATTATCTATGATGAGGTGGTGAAGCGGCTCAACAAAGTGTGGAAGACGGACTAAGCCCAGTGGGGCCACAGGGGACCGCCCCAGGCACCTCCAGAGGCCCCACCACCCTTGTCTCATATGATTCCAGTGCAGTAGTGCCAAAAGGCTCCTTCCTACATCTCTCGAGCTCTGTGACCTGGTCTGTGCATTGTGGCCATCAAGTCCATGTGTCCCATAGTGCCGTGTCTCCCCTGTGGTCTGTGTGTAACACCACCACTGTAAACCAGTGTCTGGCCCAGCCATGCTTGGTATGCATCTGGCCTGTGAACCTGTGCCTACTTGTCCATGTGCTTACTGTGAGCCTGTGCCTGTGTTTCAGGTTCTGTGTCATGTGACCCGGTGCCCCGCCTCCCGGGGTGCCCTGTGGCCTAGGTCCTTGGCCCTGTAGCCCTGGCCCGGTCCCAGTCCAGTGCTTTTCACCCTCCACAGGCCTATCACTGCTGCCTCTGGACCTCCCCCATGCTGGCTTCTCCGCATTCCAGGGTCTGCTACATCCCCCGTCTCCCGCCTTTGGCCTTAACTGGCCCTTAGGCCCTCCCTCCACCCAGGACAAGGTGGCACCCACCACTCTCAGGACCACCGTGCCAAGGCAGAATTTTTAAAAAAAGATATTTTGCCGAGGTTGAGTACGCACACCCATGACATAGCCTCAGGAAGTCCTGAGGACACGTGCCCAAGGTGGTCAGGGCAGTTTGGTTTCATATATTTTAGGGAGACATGAGACATCAATGAACATATGTAAGATGAACAATGGTTCCGTCTGGAAAGGTGGGACAACTGGAAGCAGGGAGGGGGCTTCCAGATCATAGGTAGATAAGAGACAAATGGTTGCATTCTTTTGAGTTTCTGATTAGCCTCTCTGAAGGAGGCAATCAGATACCCATTTATCTCAGTGAGTAGAGGGATGACTGAATAGAATGGGAGGCAGGTTTGCCCTAAGCAGTTCGCAGCTTGACTTTCCCCTTTAGGTTTGTGATTTTGGGGGCCCAAGATATTTTCTTTTCGCAGGATCAAGGGAAAAAATAAATTCAAAGTAAAGGTAAGAAAATACAGATGAAAACACTGTTTCAGGAAAACTGTCTCAAACTGTGTTTTCCTTTACTTCCCCACCACAACAATCAACACAGAGGAACTTGCTTTAAAATTTTTATATTTTTTTACCCAAAACAAAAATAGTCAATAATACAGAAGACTTCTGTGACCAAATGTGGGGTTTTTTTTGCCACATGCCAAGCAGTAGACACCAGCTGGGTGTTCTCCAATTCAGTTCCAACATGATCAACCTGGAGATAGTGTCAGAACCCACAGGGTGAGGGGGCTCAGTCCCCAAGACTGCCCCCCTTAAGCCCCAAAATCAGAGTGGTGGGGAAACATTAGAGTCCTGCCTTGGGGCAAGTGAAAGGAAGACAGGAGAGAGATTCTGTTTACTGAGGCCTGCTGGTTGGGTCTAACACATCTAACATTATAACAACAAAAGATTGTAACAAAGTGTTCATAGAACAGGTAATTTTAAAAAAAGAAAAAAGACCGCAACAATGGATATGGGAATGATGAACCAGGAATTACAGATGGAAACTATATATCATAACACCACAAGCAGAAACCAATTAAAGAGAAAGCTGACATACACAGGAGAAAATCAACAAACCCAAAAGTTGGTTCTGATAAACCCTAGTGTAGTACCTGATGGGTTCATCTTACCTGCTGCCCAGAAAGCCCAACACACTGAGAACAGCAGGTTTTTTTTGCAGCAAAGAAAGAGTTTAATTAGGCCGGGCATGGTGGCTCACGCCTGTAATCCCAGCACTTTGGGAGGCCAAGGTGGGCGGATCACCTGAGGTCAGGAGTTTGAGACCAGCCAGGCCAACATTGTAAAACCCTGTCTTTACTAAAAATACAAAAACTAGCCAGGCATGGTGTCACATGCGTGTAGTCCCAGCTACATGGGAGGCTGAGGCAGGAGAATCTCTTGAATCTGGGAGGCAGAGGTTGTGGTGAGCTGAGATCACACCATTACACTACAACCTGGGCAACAGAGCAAGACTTCGTCTTAAAAAAAAAAAAAGAAAGAAAGAAAAGAGTTTAATTAATGCAGGGCTAGCCAAGCAGAAGATGGACTTTATTACTCAAATCAGCTTCCCATAACTCAGAGGCTAGGGTTTTTTAGATAATTTGGTGGGCAGGGGCTAGGGTATGAGTGCTGCTGATTGGTTAGAGATTAAATTGTAGAAAATGGGCTTGGCGCGGTGGGCTCAAGCCTGTAATCCCAGCACTTTGGGGAGGCCGAGTATGGGCGGATCACAAGGTCAGGAGATCGAGACCATCCTGGCTAACACGGTGAACCCCGTCTCTACTAAAAATACAAAACTAGCCGGGGCGAGGGTGGCGGGCGCCTGTAGTCCAGCTACTCGGGAGGCTGAGGCAGGGAAGAATGGCGTTAAACCCGGGAGGCGAGCTTGCAGTGAGCTGAGAATCTGGCCACTGCACTCCAGTCCGGGCGACAGAGCAAGACTCCGCCTCAAAGATAAATAAATAAATAAATAAATAAATAAATAAATAAATAAATTGTAGAAATGTCGAAACCAGTCCTTGTGTGCTGTGTCAGCCTCTGCTTGGGGGCCACAAGAGTCATGAGCCACAGGTCCATGTGGAGTCAGTCAGTAGCCAGAGTGCAAAAGTCTGAAAACATCTCAAAAGACCAATCTTAGGTTCTACAATAGTGATGTTATCTATAGGAGCAATTGGAGAAGTCACAAATCTTGTGACCTCTGGCCACATGACTCCTGAGCAGTAAGGGATTATAGAAAAGCAATCTAGGGAACAATGGTTAGTTATCTTTACACCTACATTTTAGTAGAATTCAGTCTCCTCTCATAATCCTGATCTTGTGACTTTTCATTAGTCTTACAAAGCTGGTTTCAGTCCCAGAACAAAGAGGGTATGAGTTTTACAGAGGACTGTTATTATTTTTGCTTCAATGCTAAACTATAAACTAAATTTCTCCCATTGTTAGCTTGGCCTATGCCGAGGAATAAGCAAGGCCAGCCTGCCTGTGAGTCTAGAAGCAGGATGAAGTCAACCATGATAGACTTCTCTCAATGTCATAATCTTTGCAAAGGCAGTTTCAGTTCAAAACCAGCCTGGGCAACGTAGTGAAACACCATCTCTACAAAAATTTAAACATTAGCTGGGTGTGGTGGTGCATACCTGTCGTTTGTTTTAGCTACTTAGGAGGCTGAGGCAGAAGATAGCTTGAGCCCAGGAGTTTGAGGTTACAGTAACTTATGATCATGCAACTATACCCCAGCCTGGGTGACAGAGGGGGACCCTGTCTCTAAAAAAGTAAAAATAGACCAGGAGCAGTGGCTCACACCTGTAATCCCAACACTTTAGGGGGCTGAGGTGGGACGATTGCTTGAGCCTAGGAGTTTGAGACCATCCTGGGAAACACAGTGAGACCCCATCTCTACAAAACAAAATTAAAAGTTAGCCAGGCCTTGATGGCATGTGCCTGTGGTTCCAGCCACTTGGGAGGCTGAGGTGAGAGGACTGCTTGAGTCCTGGAGGTTGAGGCTGCAGTGAGCTGTGATCATGACATTGCACTCCAGCCTGGGTGACAGAGCAAGACTTTGTCCCCCAAAAAAGTAAAAATTAAAAAAGAAAGGAAAATTTTGAAGAAACTAAACATCAACAAGAATACAGAGCACCTCAAACTTTCATATAATTGGTGGCGAGAGTGTAACTGGGAATGAACACTGAAATATGTTTTGCCAGTATGTATTAAACCTGAACATGTATATACACACATATATATATACTACATGATACAGCAATTCCACTTTGGGCTTTATATCCAACTGAAATGAATGCTTATGTTCACCAGAAGACATGTATAAGACTGTTCCCAGCAGCTGTAATGATAATAGCTAAAAACTGGAAACGACCCCAATGACTATCAGTAATAGAACCTGTAAGTCAATTGTGCTATTCCCACTACTAAGCACTCAACAACAACAACAAAAAAAGTAAATTGTGCTTAATCACACTATGGAATATAACACCATATAAAGAAGAATAAACTACTGACACGTAGCTATAATATATAAGTGAATCTTACAGATGTAATATTGAAAGAAGGCAGACATACAGTATGATTCAATTTAATAAAGCTCAAAAAGAAGACAAGCAACAAATCTATGATGACAGAAGTCAAAACAGTGGCTATCTTTGTGGCGGGTAATGACTAGGATGAGACATGAAGGGCTTTTCTGGTTATCTTGATCTCAGTGGTAATTAACCTGGGTGTGCTCACTTTGTAAACATTCATCAAGCAGGACTCTTAAGGTTTGTATATTTGACAGGTGTATCTTACACTTCAAAATGGAGTGAAGTTGCCATTTTTTAAAGAATGGTAAACTTGTTATAGATAAAATTTATCTCTATTTTTCTCAGAAAAAAAAAATTACTTTCCACTGGGACAAATCAAACTGGGGCAAATCAAACAGCTTCTAGAAACCAACAAAAACAGCCTATGTGGCAACTCACTGATTTCAGCAGGTCAACAGAAATTGATTTTTTCTCTCACACGTGGAGAGTTTGGATCATGAGATTAAAGCAAGTCAGTCATAACATGGTAAGAATCCCACCTAATTTGTTGGTTGTGGCCGTTTTTCAGTCCACAATCTGAGTCAGAAGAAAATATCAAGTGACTATATAAGGAAAACGCCTGTGCTTCCAAGACAAGGATACCCTCTCTCACCACTCCTATTCAACATAATATTGAAGTTCTGCAGGGCAATTAGGCAAGAGAAAGAAATAAAGTGTATTCAAATAGGAAGAGAGGAAGTCAAATTGTCTCTGTTTGCAGATGACATGATTGTATATTTAGAAACTCCATTGTCTCAGCCCAAAATCTCCTTAAGCTGATAAGCAACTTCAGCAAAGTCTCAGGATACAAAATCAGTGTGCAAAAATCACAAGCATTCTTGTACACCAATAATAGACAGAGAGCCAAATCATGAGTGAATTCCCATTCACAATTGCTACAAAGAGAATAAAATACCTAGGAATACAACTTACAAGGGATGTGAAGGATTTTTCAAGGGGAACTACAAACCACTGCTCAAGGAATTAAGAGAGGACACAAAAAAATGGAAAACCGTTCCATGTTCATGGATAGGAAGAACCAATATCATGAAAATGGCCATACTGCCCAAAGTAATTCATAGATTCAGTGTTATCCCCATCAAGCCACCATTGACTTTCTTCACAGAATTAGAAAAAACTACTTTAAATTTCATATGGAACTAAAAAAGAGTCCGTATAGCCAAGACAATCCTGAGCAAAAAGAACAAAGCTGGAGGCATCACGCTACCTGATCTCTAACTATACTGCAAGGCTACACTAACCAAAACAACATGGTACTGGTACCAAAACAGATATACAGACGAATAGAACAGAACAGAGACTTCAGAAATAACGTCACACATCTACAATCACTTGATCTTTGACAAACCTGACAAAAACAAGCAAAGTGGGAAAGGATTCCCTATTTAATACTGCATGTTCTCACTCATAAGTGGAAACTGAACAATGAGAACACACGGACATAGGGAGGGGAGCATCACTCACCAGGGCCTGTCGGGGGTGGGGGTATAGCATTAGGAGAAATACCTAATGTAGATGATGGGTTGATGGGTGCAGCAAACCACCATGGCACGTGTATACCTATGTAAGAAACCTGCATGTTCTGCACATGTATCCCAGAACTTAAAGTATAATAACAAAAAAAAGATAAATAAAGTAGGAACTACTACATGCTAATTTTAATATTGGAAATAAAAAGCCCATTGGTTTATTATTAAGTGGTCATTTAATAGTGTCAATAAATTCTAAAACTGGAAGAAAAAAAAAAAAAGAAAAAGAAAATGGCTGTGCTTCAATCACAGTAGTAGGCCAAGGCAGACATCTGGTACAGCATGACACAGCAGGTTTGGAGCACAGGCACACAATCCCATGCCCTATGTAATCACACACATTTATGTAGCCATTTAATGTAACCTGTTTGTGTGAGCTTATATCTGGCTTTAAGCCATGTTTCCCTGTGACAAATATAACTGCACTGCTGACTCTGTAGTAGAGGGGGAGAAAATAAAGTCATGTCCTGACTGCCTGTGGTCCCTCAAGTGTTCTTTCAGCTACCTGCCGCCCATCCACCAGCTCCCTTCAGACCCCAGCCTGAGTTGGAACCTGATAATTGGCATAGTCGGCAGGATTCTGAGGAGAATGAGCCCTCAGCCCCTGATGATCCAGGGTAAGGAGTCATGTGGCCCCAATATGTTATGGTACCCAGTGACAGCAGTGCTGCTGAGATGGGCCCTGGTGGAAACATGGGGAGCAGTGGACAGGTCCTCTGTGAGCGTGGAGAAGGTGCTGAAACACCTGGTAGCAGAGAGCACCAAGGAAGGAGCACGCCTTTGCTGGCAGAATTGGATGGGCGCTTTTGACTGCGCTATGGGAAGTGTGCACTCGGCCCTGTGGGATACAACACAGGTCAGGGACCTCCAGGGGCAAGCAGCGTACCTGGAGTCCCAGATACACAGCTTGGAATGAGAATTAGGGGCTGTTGTTAGTGTGGGCTTGAGCCTATCATCCCAGTCAAAGACCCCAACTCAGTCTGATACTGAGAAGGAAGAACCTCTATTATGGGCTCACCCAGTGGTCCATTAGGAAATAGAGCATGAACAGCCATTGGGATCCCAGGGGTGGGCTCACGGACCCCCTACCATGATGGAGTACATGTCATACACTGACTATATCCCAACTGAGTTGCAGGAATTAGGTAAACAGTGTTGGCAGCACTTAGGGGAACCCCTACCCACCTGGATGCTTTGCTTTTGGAATGAGGGAACCAAAGGTATCGTCTCCCCTGCCTCTGAAATGGAAAAGTTGGACTCCATTATGACCCATCCCTCCCTCCATCAGCAGTTGCAGGTGAGCAGGTAGTTAGCACAGGGACAAGGTGAGCACACCCTAATTGAATGGCTGATGGTGGCCATACAAATGGTATGGAATGACACCAGAGAAATACCAGAAACTATGAGTAAATGGCAGTCATATACAGATTTGGTGCAAAGTAATTTGGGAGACGGGCATACAGCAGGCTATGTTCAATCTGAATACCCAAGGGCCAGATGATGAACGCTTTACCTCCCACATGAGGGACCTTGTATTGGGCTCTGCCCCGCCGAGTGCCTTCGGCTCCCTGACTGCTCTCCTCACTCCATATATGGGGTGCCACATACATGAAGTGACTGCTGCTATGGCGGCCCTCGGGGAAGCAAAGGGCCATTAGTGGGACCTAGGAATCTACACCATGAAAAAAGGAATGGTATCCCTTCTGCGAGGGGCCACCTCACGGGACAAAAAGGGGCCCCAGTGGATGACCCGCAAGCCACCAGATATGGATTGATTTGATTTTGGATAGGGTTGACCAAGAGAAAAATTGATAGGCAACCCAATGAAGTGCCGTTAAATTTGTGGAGGCAACTGTCCCTAGAGCAGCAGTTCTGGAAAATGCCCAAGAGGTGGCAGGATGTTGCTGCTCAACTCAGTCCCCCTGGACACTCCAACTCAAGCACTACTTGAAGACGGATGGAGGTACAGAACTTTTTGTGTTTGATTAGGGAACTGGCAGAGGTACCTGGCTTGGGGGGACACTGGACAACCAGTGGCCACATGTGGAATTGACAATCCACTGGTCCCCCACCAACATACAGCGGGTGCTGGTGCTGGTAGACACTGGCACAGATTGTAGTCTTGTCTATGGGGACTTTGATACATTTCCATTCAAGGTTGCATATATAGATGGCTATGGATGCCAGTCAGTGAAAGTGAAACCTGTATCTTTGCACCTTGGCATTGGCTGCTTGGCTCCCCACTTGTAAACTATGATGTTTCTCCCATACCTGAATACATTTTGGGGGTGGATATTTTACATGGCTTGGCTTTACAAACCACGGCCAGAGAATTCAGACTCTGAGTATGTGTGGTTAAGCTGGTACTCCGCAGACATACTCATCACTAGCTCCATGTCCTGCCACAACCCTTACGGATTACTTCCACCTGTCAATACCACTTGCCAGGTGGGCATATAAAGATAACTGAGACTATTAAGAAGTTAGAAAAGGTGCAGATAGTGTGTAACACCATGGACCCTACAATTTTCCAGTATGGCCAGTCAAGAAGCCTGATGGAACTTGGCAGATGACGGTGGATTATTGAGAACTAAATAAAGTAACACCCCTTTTACATGCAGCTGTACCCTCTATCATGGATTTGATGGACCCTTTGACGATGAAATTGGGAGAGTACCACTATGTGGTGGACTTGGTCAATGCATTCTTCTCAATTGACATTGCTCCAGAGAGCCAGGAACAGTTTGCCTTCCCATGGGAAGGGCAACAATGGACTTTCACAGTGCTGCCGCAGGCCTATGTGCAGAGACCCATCATATGTCATAGTCTCCTTGCCACGGATTTAGCTGCCTGGAAATGTCCAAAGGGAATCCACCCATTCCATTATACTGATGATATTATGTTAACCTCCGATTCTCTTGCAGGTTTAGAAGTGGCGGCACCCCTCTTACAACAACATTTGGCAGCATGCGGTTGGGCAGTCAACAAATCCTAGGTCCAAGGGCCTGGATTGTCTGCCAAATTCTTGATAGTTATCTCCTTGGGTACAACAAAGGCCATACCAGAGGCCATCATTGATAAAATTCAGGCATATCCCCAGCCCACAACGATGAGGCAACTACAGACTTTTGTGGGCCTCTTGGGATATTGGTAGGCATTTATAACCCATTTGGCTCTGATGGTAAAACCATTGTATCAGTTGACAAAAATGGGAACTACTTGGGATTGGGACAATGAGGCTGAGATGGCTTTTCTGGCAGCCAAGTGGGCCATACAGCAAGCACAGGCCCTACAAGTAATTGACCAGGGGCACCCATTTGAACTTGATGTGCATGTGACCACAGATGCTTTTGGCAGGGCCTATGGCAGCACACAGAGGGCTTTAGAACACTGGCAGGCTTTTTGTCCCAACTTTGGGAGGGAGCTGGGATCTGGTATTCATTGATAGGGAAGCAGTTAATAGCTGCATATGCCACCCTTCAGGCTTATGAGAGTGTGACAGGACAAGCAACACTAGTCATGCCTATAGATGACTTACCCAATAGTGGGGTGGGTACCTTCATGGGTAATGACCCTCCAGACTGGGACGGCACAGACATCTACCTTAGCAAAGTGAGGCGCCTAGTCAGAACAGCAGAGTACCCTGAGTATAAGCCCCTTAGCAGCAGAATTACAAGAAGTCTTGGGACCTGTAGTGCTGATGCAAGATAAGGCCATGGGTCAGCCTGAGGCACCCTTAAACCCTGAGCCACCACCATTTAAAGAGGGGCACCTCCTCCATTCCCGATGGAGCATGGTATACAGATGGGTCCAGCCAGGGTGTTACTGCTGCCTGGACCGCTGTTGCAGTCCAGCCTAGTACTGATACCATATGGTTTGATACTAGGGGTGGAAAAAGTAGTCAATGAGCTGAACTCAGGGCAGTATGGACGGTGATCACCAAGGAGGAGACACGTATGATAATCTGCCCCAGTAGCTGGGCAGTTTACTGAGGCCCGACCTTGTGGTTAACTATCTGGAAGGTACACAATTGGCTAGTTGCTCACTGGCCCATTTGGGGCCAGGCCATGTGGCAAGTCCTATGGAAAGAAGGATGACCTTCTCTGACCAGGTATGGGGACCAACAGTAACCTGTGGTTGCCTGCCCTAATGCCCCTAAAGGCAGGGGAACAAAAAACCTGGCTTTGAACATGGACCCTCCAAGCCCCCATTGCCAACAGTTGGCCATCATAGCCCTCTGGGGGGAGGACCTACAGTATGATTTACATGCCACTCCTTGGGTAATCAATACACGGCTTCCACGATTGACTGCTTGTAGGGGAGTGCTCAGGGAAGGAACCCCCCCCTCCTTGTATTGTCTGTATGGCCTATTGTGGGCCCCCCAGTGACTTTGGCACGAATACAGGACCCAAAGAAACCATGGGGAGCTGAGAAGCTGTGGTACCATTGCCCAGGGCAGAAGCCCTTGGCGGCTGCATTGTTATCCAGAAATAAAAGGTTGGCTTGTATTTTGCCTGAGAAGAGTGATTTACCTGTGAGTGCCTGTTTTGTCGTTTCGACCATAAGTTGACATGCTCTAACAGCATTGTGGAATGGGCTATGCTGAGGTGACCAATGTGTCCAACTGTTGGATCTGCACTGCCCTTCCAGTAGCAGCTGCAGATGACTTGCCCTGGCACATACATCCAGCTTCTGTGGAAAACCGGATGTGGTTAGAGACTTGGAGTCCCATGGCCAACGTTTGGAACATGACACGGCAAGCTTTGGATAGGGAGTGCCGCAAACCCATGGCATGCCCACCCCCTGGCTGACCCATAGCATCTATGATGGATAGGGCTGGTTAGTGGGGGGTTAGCCCCCAATACAGGTACCATGATATATAGAGCAGCATTGGGGTAATGCCACCATGGGGTGGTTACCCACCATAGCCTGCACAAATATAACATATGTCACCACACCAAAGGTGTGGTGGAATAGGTAGCTTCATCAAGGCCAGGCCCCAGTAGACTTTGTGCCCCCTGGGAGTTTACGGATCCATGGAGACACAGGATGGTTTTTTGCCAGTGAACTGTACTGGCTGCTGTACCTGGGAGTGGACTTATGTGCCTGCCGCTATTATTCTCACATTGCCTAGACACCCACATAACTGAGAGGAGCTACGTTCCTGGTTTTTGCGAGTGCAAAACCAGATGGCTCTACCCCTTAGCATTAGCCATCCCTGGAGCAGGTGTCATAACTGTAGAAATACAAGTTGCAGCCCTTGCTGAGCACACTGCTCAAGCCTTGAATTACACCCAAGTTGCCCTCCTTCTGTTGACAGATGAGGTTGATCAAACCAGGAAGGTAGTACTGCAGAACCAGATGGCCCTAGACATATTAACTGCTCCCCAAGGTGGCACCTGTGCTCTTTTGGGAACACAATGTTGTACCTTCATCCCTGACGTCTTTTGGGAATACAATGTTGTATTTTTATCCCTGACAATCAACAAAATGTAACAGCAGCTTTGCAAGGAGTTTCCCAGGAAATCAAGGCAGTTGAAAGTCTTACCGATGACCCCCTACAAACATGGTGCACATCTCTGGGCTCTGGCCTATGCTGGACTCTAATAATTATGGGCAGCATAGCGAGAATATTAACAGTGAGTTGTTGCTCCCTGTATTGTTGCTGTGGCCTCTGGGTCCAGGGTTCCGCCCTGTGGGCACATCTCCCCACTAGGAGAACTCCCTTGGCCTAGGGGGTGGAGTATAAAGAAAATGGCTATGCTTCAGTCAGGAGTAGGCCAAGGCAGACATCCAGTGCAGTACGACACAGCGGGTTTGGAGTGCAGGCACAAAATCTTGTGCACTATGTAATCACATTTACGTAGTCATTTAATGTAACCTGTTTGTGTGAGCCCATATCTGGCTTTAAGCCACTGTTGTCTGTGAGGAATATAATGGCACTGCTGACTCTGTAGGAGAGAGGGAGAGAATAAAGCCATGTCCCAACTGCCTGTGGTTCCTCGAGTGTTCTTTCAGCTATCCACCACCCGTCCACCAGCTCCCCTCAGACCTCAGCTCAGGTTGGAACCTGACAGACTAAAAAAGTCTTGTTTGCTGCCAAGAAGATGTCAGAGTTGAGAAGGCATTATTTGGAAATGGAAGGGGAAAGAATGTCTGTATTAGTTCATTTACATTGTTATAAAGGAATACCTGAGGTTGGGCAATTTATTTTAAAAAAGAGGTTTCATTGGCTCACAGTTCTGCAGGCTCTACAGGAAGTGTGATGCCAGCATCTGCTCTAGGCAAGGGCTGCAAGAAACTTACACGAATAGTGGAAGGTGAAGGGGGACAGGCGTATCACATGGCAAGAACAGAAGTGAGAGAAAGAAGGGAGAAGTTCCAGATTCTTTTAAACAACCAGATCTCATGTGACCTGAGCGAGAACTCACTTATCACCAAGGGGATGGTGTTAAACCATTCATGAGGCATTCGCCCTCCTGATCCAATCACCTCCCACCAAGTCCCACCTCCAACATTGGGGATTACATTTCAACATGAGATTTGGAGGAGACAAACATTCAAACCCTATCAATATGCTTTCTTTCCATTAATATCATTTCTTGTGTTTGGGATTTGCAGAATAGCAGTATCTCTAAAATAAATCTGCAGTTTTCTTAACTCAAATTCTAAACAGCTTACAATGGTAGCTTTGTTAATGACTACATTGCAAAGCAACTCTCAATAAAGTTGTACCACTGTGAACTTCCTATGGGTGTCACTCATTCAACAAAGCATTTATGGAACCAGTCAGGCACTGTGTGTAAGGTTTGAGGGATGCAAAATCAAACTGCTTCTTTCCTCAAATAGCTCATGGTCCACTAAGAGAGCCTGAGCCATCATTGTTGCTTTCAGTCTTCAGCAATAACAAGGATGGAAGGAAGCAAGGAAAGTGGGAGAAGACAGGAAAAGCTATTCTAGGTGTGGTGGGTGAGGCTATCACGTGTTTAGCTCACACTGTTTTTAGTACCTTTAGTAATAGGCTTGGAAAAAGCAATTTAAATAAAATGAGTTTAGGAGGATTTTTATGTAGGTTTCGGTTCTCAGAATAACCAAGTATATGAGTTTTGCATGTTGTTATTCAAGATTCGGGGGGCAGGAACAAGGTGGTTGGAGCTTGAGCTTCAGGCTAGTAAATTGCTTACTTTAGGCCCCAAAATTAGGTAGATTTGAAGAAATTAAGGAGGTGTAAAGAGACAGAGTATGGGAAAACACATTCTGTGGAGTCAGGCTGGCTGCCTTTGCATCTTGGGCAGTCACTTAACCTCTTTAAACCCTGGCTTCCTCAACTGTACTTTATGAATCTAATTCCCATATTGCAGTATTATTTAAGGATTAGAAAGTGTGTAACCTACACATAGTAGACATGAAATATATGGCAGTTGAAAAAATTGACATTTAACACGAATCTCTAAAGATTCTCTGGAAGTAGCCAAAGAGTATGGTTGTCTTTGCAGTGCCTTCACGTAAAGGCACACAGAACAGTCTGTGTCCAATCCGTCACATGGTGTGAGGTGTAAACCAGTCCGATGACAGCCGGGCTCTACACACTTTAAGTTTTAATTTGTATAGATACATGATAGTTTTATATGCATATGGGGTAACTACATGCTTATTAATCCAAGGGCTTGCTCTGTCTTTTGCTGAGAGCAAATCAGTCACCGCCTGGTATGGGAGCATGGTCTTTATCCAGTAGGCTCCACGGGCCCAGCCTGAATCTGCTGATCTACTTCAGGCTGTAGGGACAAGTAGTAAACCTACTTCCAAAATTCTTCTGTGTAGCAGGAGGTGGGGTACAGGCATTTTTGTCTCCTCTCAAGTCATGTAGTCAGACACTAGAACCATTCAGGGAACAGAGAGGCTAGGGTAGTTTTATGACAACAAAGGGCTGTTTGTTAAAGGCCTGATTGGTCTTTGCTTGTTTTACTAGATGTCAACACAACAGTTCTCTGTATTTTTCTTGGAATAAACTGGCTTTTGTAACAGACACAAGGAAATGTGCCCTCGAACAACTGAGGCTTTCTAAATATTAGTGACTTTAACTCGATTAAGTATTTCCATTTCCTATTCCTATGACTTTGTGAGGCTCATGTTTCCAGAAAGGCTTTTTTTTTTTCTTTCTTTTTTTTAATCATGACTCTTTAAGTTGGTTATGTTTTAGGTCATTCTGTTCTTATGATCTGAGTAAGTGCTAAAAGCCTTTAAGATACTTTTAAAGAGTCTTTAAATAGAAATGTTTTCAGATTTCCAGCACAACAAATGAGTCTTAAAGTAACTGCAGATTCAGATATCCTCACAGATTCTTAGCATAAGGTTTTGTCAGCATTTCCTTCCTCAAGTCCTGTGTCAACTCACTGACCTCTTGCCTTCTTGGGTTACTGCCATCTTTTTGTATAGTCTCAGCTATAAAAATATGCTAGCCTTTGCATATTTCCCTCCTAAGAAGAATGAAAATTAATCATGTGGGATTCCCCTCTCTCTGACTACTCTAAATGAGGCCAGCAAGTCACTTTTACCTCAAAGTCCTTAGACACCAAATCAGAGGGATGGTGTACCCTGACTTCCCTTGAGGTTCTAGCGCAAGTGTGTAATTAACATTTGAGCTTTGATGTTCTTCGTTACATCTCATTTTTACATCAGTCATTTTCTCCTAGCCACTTAAAAAGTATCTTTTGTTGCTTTTATGTTATTTATATAGAAATGTCAATGTGAGATCTAACTGGGCCTAAAATCTGGTAAGAAGGTACATATTTTCAACATGTCTTGTAACATTTACTCAGCACTAGCAGCTTGGATTTGCTTAGTTTTCATTTTTTAAGCTTTTGATATTTTTTGTATTTGTTTTCATTGACACAGTTCAATTCTAAAACATTATTTTAAAAGACTTCTCAGATCTCAGCTTATAGTATGTGTCATGGGTTTTGAAGTCACAGATCAGAAAAACCTTCATGAAATAAACAATTCTTCTAATAAAAATTGTATGACTGTGGCAGTGGTTGCTTTTTTGCCTTTAAATATATTCTCCCTATTAGCAATAGTACAAAATAGAAGTGGAAAAAAAAAAACTATTCTCCTCTGTCTTCTATAATCATTCATTTAGCTGTTTTAGTTGGTACATGGTCATGCAAATACTTGTTTTAGTCTTTAGGTTTTTAAAAAAATAGCCATATGACAAAGTTCTGGCCAATGGAATGTGAACAGAAGTGTAAGAAGTGTGCACAATTTCTGAGTTATCTCTTCTCCTGTCCCCACCCACCTGAATCCTGCTGCTTGGAATGTGGTTATGCTGCTCAGCCATATTGGATTGTGCACCTGAGAGTAATACCTTAAGGACTGTGGGACACCAAGACACCTAGACCTGAAAGTGGACACCTAACAATCTTGTGGGGCAGAGTAGCCACACATACCAAGTCACACTTGCATGTGTGAGGAAAAAGAAACTATCTTGTTTGAATCAGTGTAAGTTTACTGCTATACACAACCAAAACCAATCCTCATATAGAGACTGAATATTTTCCTTATGAAAAGTCAATGTTTTCAATAGTAAAATATTGTCTCTGCCAGGTGCGGTGGCTCATGCCTGTAATCCTAGCACTTTGGGAGGCCATGGTGGGAGGGCTGCTTGAGCTCAGGGGTTCGAGACTAGCCTGGGCAACATAGTGAGACCTCCTCTCTACAAAAAGTCAAAAAATTAGCTAGGTGTGGTGGCATGCGCCTGTAGTGCCAGCTACTTGGGGGCTGAGGTGGGAGAATTGCTTCGGCTTAGAAGTTCAAGGCTGCAGTGAGCCATGATCTTGCCACAGAACTCTGGTCTAGGTGACAGAGCCAGACCTTGTCTCAAAAAAAAGAATAAAAAAAAAAAAAAAAAAAAAGAAAGAAAAAGAAAAGAAAAGAGAAAGAAAAAAGTAGTCTCTAGGACATTAAATAGGGCTGGGTAAGTATTATTCTGTTAAAACATTTTTTTAAAAATTGACATTTTGGGCTGGATGATATGAAGAAAAAATATTTTAAAAAGGGCTCAAAGTATATTAGAAAGTATTCTGCTGAGAAAATATCTCTGGGCATCTAAACTGTTGCCCTAAGTATACTTATGTGTAGGGTTGGCTGTTTTAAAAGACGTGTTCTGTCACACCAAACTACAGTATTACTCAAGTTGCCCCAGGACCAAGAACTCCTGCTTGTTGTGAGGACATGTGGAGTCAGGGGTTCAAAGTTCTGCTTTGAAAACCGCTCACGGGATCTCCACAAGCACTGGGCTTTGGTCAGCTATGTAAAAAGGCAGAATGGGCAATGTCAACAATTTAGCAATACAAACAATAGCAAACACTTAAATGTGCTTATTATATGCACTTTACATATACTGATCCTATCTATTATAACCCTATGAGGTAGGGTCTATAATTACACCCATTTTACAGATGAAAAAACAGGCAGAGGGAAATTCAGTAACTTTTTCAAAGTTCTCCAGGTAGTAAAGGAGCAGAGCCAGGATTTGAACACAGGCAATTTGGATCCAGAATCTAGGCTCTTAACTACAAGCTGTTCTGCATCCCAGTGAGAATAACAGTAATTCCATATCATATCTTTATCATGTTCTGAGTGTATCTTTTAAATTCATTAAATAAAAGCCAGGCACAGTGGCACAGGCCTGTAATCCCAGCACTTTGGGAGATTGAGGTGGGCGGATCACTTGAGGACAGGAGTTCAAGACCAGGCTGGCCAACATGGCGAAACCTCATCTCTACTAAAAATACAAAAATTAGCCAGATGTGGTGGCACATACCTGTAATGCCAGCTACTCGGGAGGCTGAGGCACAAGAATCACTTTAACCCGAGAGGCGGAGGTTGCAGTGAGTGGAGATTGCACTACTGCACTCCAGCCTGGGCAACAGAGTGAGACCCTGTCTCAAAAAATAATAAATAAAAATTTAAAAAATTCATTATATACAACAGTCTTATGAGGTGGGTACTATTATAATTTTACAGATGAAGAAACTGAGACAAAGGGAGAGTATGTAACCTGCTCAAACTGGGGTTTAAACCCACAGCTTGGCAGAGTTGACACCATTACTGCCATGCTGTACTGTCTCATGAAGCAGCAGTTGCTTCCCTCAGTGATGGAGATGCTCTCCAAGGAAGGGATTTCTGCAAATTGTCCTCTGTATATTTCCATATTCCAGGCTCTTCATTTGCCTTTCTTCCATCTCCTAACCCATAACATCTCTAGTCCTAACCACTCAGCATCTTCCCTTTCTCTGATTTTGCAACCTATCTGATTGTCTCTCACCTAGCTATCTCCTCTAGCTCACTACAGCTTTCAGCAGCTAAGTTTTGCTCATGTTGGAGGACTATTAGTCTCCCTATAGTTCCTTCTTAATACAGCCAGAGTGAGGCTTTTAGCAATAAAAGTTTTTAAAGAATCCTGTGGTCAACATTTTCAGTGGCTTCCCCGCTAAGAAAGAAATCCAAGCCTTAGCATGGCCTAGTCTTGCCCCACTGCCACCCCTGACCTCAGCTCCAACCCACTCATTTTGTTCAATCCTTGCTGGTGGCGGTGCTGTTTCTGACTAGGGAAGCAGGGCCTTTGCTCTGCTCTCTGCCCACATATGTGGGGAGGAGAGCCACTCTCCACATCTTGCCATCCTGCTTCCTTACTTAGTATCTCTGTTCAAAGATGACTTCAGGGTCTTCCTTGACCCTATGCAAAACAGCATTATACTCTGCTCACATCACTCTCTCTACTATTTTTTTCTCACAACACTCATCATCATTTGTCATAAAACATTTGCTAATTGCCTGCTCTCACAAGAAAATAAGCTCAATGAAAGCAGAACCTATGTTTTTTTTAATTGATTCTTGCACCCAGAACTACTGGCACATTTGAAAACACTCAGTGTGTCGAATGGATGAACAAAGCAGTCAGTCAATCTGCTTTCTAAAAATCTTCCTTGGCCAGTCTTTTGCTTAGCATCTCTTTTAGTTCACAGCTTTTTGTTATCTCTGCATTTTCTCAATGCCATGTGATCTGCCTTCTGTCCCTGCCAATTCCCAGGTATATCTAGGGGTAAGGTTCAAGTTCCTAATTGCTGGATCCAATGGACAGGTTTTGGTCTTTATTTTACTTGTGTTGGCCATTCCCTCCTTCTTCAGTTATATCCTTGACATAATTATCTTTCCTGGTTCTCCTCCTCCAGCTTTGATTGTTCTTTCCTGGCCTTCAGCCCTAATAAGGGTGTGTTCCCTGGGACTCATCCTTGGCCCTTTCTTACTCTGGCACACAGTGGTTCCTTTGGTAATCTCAACCACTGTGATAGGTATTCTTGTGTGTGGTCTTTTAATACTTCTGGACTTCTTTAGATGTCTAGAAGTGGAATTACTGGGCAAAGGAGACAAACATTTTTATGACTTTCTGAAAGGGCTGCACAATTTACAGTGCTCCTAAAAATGATCAGTTGCTCGCTTTCCATCCCAAGAATGACAGACTACGAATAGGCAAATAGGTAAAAACAACGGAGCAGAGAATTCCAGAGGTCCAATTAAGAGGCAGGGAAGAGACAAAGTTAGCCTGAGCAGAAGCTTCAAGAGTGGAGGTATAAGAAAGGCTGCAACGGTTGTAGGCCTTGAATATTTGATCAGTAGTGAGCCACCCAAACACACTGAAGGATTCCAGCTGTTAAAGCACAGGATTCGAGGGGAGGGGCTGGAGCCAACTGGAAACATGAACACCCACCACGTGATGGATCACTCCTGCCCTTCTCAGGAAGCTACATTTGGGCAGAAAATTATCAAGAATGAGAACTTTGTGAATCATGTATGCTAAGTCTTGCAATCAATAAACTGCCTGATAAATGAAACTAAAAATGCCTGATGGGTCCTGTAGTTTCCCATAACACAAGACAAGAGGCCTGGGAAGTCCTGCTTACTTCCCAAGTTTCCTGTAAGACAGTAAAATAAACATTGATGAATGGAAAGCACCCTTCTCTATTGGGTGACTGATAAATAATATTGTTCTCCTAAGCCCATTGGACCAGTATTCCTCCTGTCTGCATCAAAGACCAGCCTTCCCCCAAAAAGAAAACCCATCTTTTCCCCTTGGGTTGGCCTGAGGATCAGCAGAGCCAGCTATCAGGTAGTGTAGACTGGGCTCTAATCTGGGATGACAGCAATAAAAATCTGTACTGAATGTCTATTTGTGACCTGTGAGACCAAGGCTCTTTTGTGCTGCAGGTTTGGTCTCAAGGGGTGATACATCCCATTAATCTGACCTCCCACCCTTAGGTATGAATTCCTGTTTTTAAACTTATGTCTTAATTCAAGTTCCCAAGCCAAATTCCCATCCCCAGATTACTTCCCTGGGTAGATTTTCTCAAAGGGGAATTATTGGATTAAGGGTATGAACTCTCCAGTTTCCTAACTATGGCCAATTTCCATCCAAAACAGCTGTACTGGCTTACACTCACCTTAGCCTTAGATAAGCAATCAAACTTTGTGTACTCTTGCCTGCACTGGTACATACACACATGCTACTTGATAAACACAATGGCACTCTATACTCCATTGCACAGCAGTGCTAAAGACCAACAACTAGACCAACAGCCAGACCACAGTAGTTCTGGATGTCAACTTAAGCAGAGTTGATAAAGATTATATACTAAGTGACTTAATCTCTCTGAGCCTCAGTGTCCTAATCTATGAAATAGGTATAACAAAATGCTTCTTTCATAGACTCAGTTAAGTGAACGAGTATATGTAAAAGCTCAGAACAGCCTTACACCTACAAAGGACTTTTTTTTTTTTTTTTTTCTTTCTGAGACAGAGTCTCACACTGTCACCCAGGCTGAAATGCAATGGTGCAATCTCGGCTCACTGTAACCTCTGCCTCCCAGGTTCAAGTGCTTCTCCTGCTTCCAGCCTCCTGAGTAGTTGATTACAGGCATGCGCCACCATGTCCGGCTCATTTTTGTATATTTTCAGTAGAGACAGGGTTTCACCATGTTGGCCAGGCTGGTCTCAAACTCCTGGTCTCAAGTGATCCACCCGCCTCGGCCTCCCAAAGTGCTAGGATTACATGTGTGAGCCACTGTGCCTGGATTCATTTGAATTCTTTAGTTACTACTAAAGATGATTTTTTTTTCCATTGATCATTAGTATTTCTTCTTTGGTGAACTATTTTTATCATATTCTTTCCTTTTTCCTATTTGGCTATACCTATTTTTTATTAATATGTATTCTATGTGTGTGTGTTATTTATATATACACACACACACACACACACTTTGGGAGGCCCACTTTGGCCTCCCAAAGTATTGGGATTACAGACACGTGCCACTGCACTCGCCTAAAATTAGCTTATATATATATTATATATATATTTTATATATATGTATGTGTGTATATGTTTGCGTGTATATATACATATCTTAATATACAGAGAGATGTCTCACTATGTTGCCCAGGCTAGTCTTTAACTCCTGGGCTCAAGTGATCCTCTTGCCTCGGCCTCCCAAACTGCTGGGATTACAGATGTGAACCACCTCTGAAATATGTATATTCTTGGCTGAGTCACGCCTGTAATCCCAGCACTTTGAGGCGGAGGACAGAAGATCACTTGCCCCTTCTCTAAGTAGGTATTTGGTGCTGGTAAAATTGGCTTATTAAATAGTCCATCTTTTCTTGACTCTTTTGAAATGCTACTCTACCACGTATTTAAACACCTGTCAGTTATTAGGCTTACTGTCCTATTCTCTTTGTGTCTTCTGGGCCAGTATCAAATCAGTTTAATTTACTGTAACTTTGTAAGTCTAAGTGAACTCCCATGTTTTCATTTCTATTTCTGGTCCACACAAAATGTAAATTCTGGCCACGATGAATTTTAAGGTCTGCACATCAGTACAGCTGTAAAATATTAGCTCCTGATGACAATTACTATAAACACCAAGCAAATGAGCATAGCTATCCCTGCACTTACCTTAGAAGACCGCTTGCTAGGCTTCTTGGGATCTCCCCCTGAATCCTCCCCTTCTACTTCGGTGTCTCTGTCTTCTTCTGGCCCTTGAAGCTTCCCTTCAATATGTAATTAAAAGGAAGTGAAGTTCATTTCAGTTTCTACCTTGATACGGTTTGGATGTTTGGATCTCTCATGGTTTAGCACTATCCCCTTGCTCAGTTACTTCAAGTGAGATTTGTTTTCAAGTCTCCCACCTCACTCCCTTGCTTCTTCTCTCAGGCCTGCTCTCTCGTCTTTGGCTACGAGTAAAAGCTCCTTGAGGCCTCACCAGAAGCCAGTGTCATGCAGCCTGCCATGAGACAATTAAACCTCTTTTCTTTGTAAATTACCTAACCTCAGGTATTTATAGCAACACCAAGAACAGACTAACACTACTAACCTTCTTAGGACAAAAATGACCAGATATGCAGATTTCATATTTTGTGGCTTACACAGCCACTAAGCTAGCTGGCAGTGACAGTGTGGTGTGCTTAATGCTTCCATTTAGTGTTCTTAAAAGTTAAAGAAACCTGACTCCCTAGACAGCCTGAGTGGGGGGCAGTGGGGGGGGCTACTTGCTATTTCCTTCCCTACGGTCCCAGTCAGAGGCACGGTAACTCAGTACTTGTTTATCCAGAGCACAGGACAGCTGCCAAGGGACTAAGGCTCAAGAAAGACAGGCAGGGTACCTAACTGGGGAAGGCTCCAACAGAGCAAGGTTTATCTCTCAAGGTCAATCACACACAATTTTTATTTCAAAACCAACTTTAGGCTGGGTGTGGTGGCTCACGCCTGTAATCTCAGCCCTTTGGAGGTGGAGGCGGGATCACTCAAGGTCAGGAGTTTGAGATCAGCCTGGCCAACATAGTGAAATCCCATCTCTATTAAAATACAAAAATTAGCCAGGCATGGTGGCAGACGCCTGAAGCAGGAGAATTGCTTGAACCCCGGAGGTGGAGGCTGCAGTGAGCTGAAATCACGCCACTGCACTACAGCCTGGGCAACAGAGCAAGACTCCATCTCAAAACAAAAACAATTTTTTTTTTTTTGAAGGGTCTCACTTCACTCTGTTGCCCAGGCTGGAGTGCAGTGGCGTGACCTCTGCTCACTGCACCATCAACCATACTGGGCTCAAGCGATCCTCCCATCTCAGCCTTCTGAGTAGCTGGGACTTAAATTTTTTTTCAATGTTGTACAGACGGGGTTTCACCATGTTGGCCAGGCTGGTCTCAAGCTCCTGGGCCCAAGTGACCCACCCACTTTGGCCTCCCAAAGTGTTGGGATTACAGACATGAGCTACTGCACTGGCCTAAAATTATCTTTTGTATTAGATAAAAAGCTATTTTGAGCCAGAGCTTATCAGAAAACAAAACTTTTTCTAATCTCACCTTTCTCTCCTATTTGTCTGCCTAAAATCAGTTTAATCTTTGCTTCAAGTTACATCTGCCCCAGAACAAATACCACAGAAAGAACTTGCATTAACTTTAACAATGTAGTCAGTTTCATACAACTACATCTACATACCATATCAACAATAAATGGGACACAGTGAGTGCTTATGCTAAAATTAGACTAGGAATACAAGCTAGAAACACAGAAAACCTTTTGGATTGGTGATACTTCAAACAGGACTTTACTTCTTAGTAACAGCAAGAAATCAGCTTTATGTTTTCAGTGAGAGACTGCATGGATGATAATGCAGGATTTCTTTTCTGAAACTTTAGACAGCAGAATTCCAGATGGGCTAGTCACATCCATGAAAGGCAGCAAGTGTGGCAGAACAAAGATCTAAGCTGACTGCGGAGGCCACTGATGAAAGCTGTGAAGTATCTTTCCTGGAAGGCAAGAATAAATTCATCTGGCTTAGTACCGTGGTGTCTCCATACACTGTGACCTGGTCACTGCTAGCACACAAGAGCCACACTCACTCTGAAGAGATATTTTTTTTCTCCATGGAATTTTGTAGAATAAGCAAACAGAGTTTCGAAGCGTGTCTGTGAGTTATGATAAACGAGAAGAATCTTGAAATTATTTTAGTTCAAGAAAACATCCCATAAAGGCCTATTTCCCGTAAGTCACATTTTGTTGGCTTCTGGAAAAGCAGAAGACTCCTAGGCTAACATTAAGGAAGTCCTCTTCCTAAATATGTATTCTCATAGTCACTGGTTAGGAAAGGGATTCCTTTTTAAAAATGCTGAATGCAAATTCAAATAATTTTGAAAACGATTTGGGACAGGTATAGTTGTCCTCTGCTTACAGTCTTCTCTCTTATTTCAGCCAATACCTACTTGCTAACTGGATTTATTTCAGCCAATACCTACTTGCTAACTGGATAGTGAAATGATGTGAGCATGTATGAGTTTACAGCCTGATGTAGTTATGTAATCAACAGCTGATTTACTTTACTCATTATATTTTGGTTAAAGATGCTCTTGTTGCATGTTTGCATTCTTCCTTGTCAGCGATGTCTGGGCATCAAAGGAGGAGGCAGGAAATGTGCTTCACTAAAGACCACTGGGAATGAAGAGTGGCCATCAGTCTAGATTGCAGAGGGAAAAAATCTGCATGTCAGTTTATATATTTAAATTATGTGACAGCAGGTCACAGAGAGAACAATGGACCATGAAACCAAAGATTTGATTTTCATCTGTTAACTTACTGATCTGGGCAAGTTCCTTTTTTTTTTAAAACAGGGTCTCACTCTGTCCCCGAGGCTGGAGTGTGCAGTGGTGTGATCCCAGCTCACTGCAGCCTCAACCTCCTGGACTTGGGTGATCCTACCACTTCAGTCTCCCAAGTAGCTGGGACTATAGGCATACACCTGGCTAAGTTTTGTATTTTTGGTACAGACAGCGTTTCACCATGTTACCCAGGCTGGTCTTGAACTCCTGGGCTCAAGTGATCATGCACCTCAGCCTCCCAAATTACTGGAATAACAGGTGTGAGCCACTGCACCCAGCTCCTTTTCTGATGTCTGCATATAGAATGGGTAAAATGTGGATAATACTTATCAAACAGCCCAAAAGTTGTTTAAACAACAAAATAAAAATGGCTATGAAGCACGTCACATACTGAAACATACTTAAAAAAAAAAATAAGGCAATATAAAAGAAACAAGCCACAGACCTTAAATATAAACACCTCCTCAAACATCAGAAGGGACAAAAATTTGTAAAGGAGGGTAACTTATAAAAGTACAATTTCCCAGTTTATATGAAAATGGTTTAATAATAGTGAAACTTAGAAGCTGATAAAATTTATTGGCTACGACTACATTTTTTCTCCAATCACAGCAAATATTATGCAGACACTTATCAATGCAAAGCTTTTCATCCTTTATCATGTACTCTCAACCTATGCACTACTAAATAGGCAACATGATACAATCAAAGGTTTCTTTGGCAGACGTAATTAATTGTATGTACCGAAACGTTACACTTAACTGCATATTATCCCTTAAACTTACCTGACTAAAGGCATCTGATCAAAAGACAGAAAGTGAACAATTTTAATAAGTAGTTGCGTTTATCAGTAACAGTCTACAAGGTAACAAAAGTGTAAAGAGACATCTTTTGAAAATTTATATAAAACAAACCTTCCATGTTACTAAACCAACAAATATAATCACCTGGGTATACTTTTATTAGGGAAAAATGATGATATTGATGATAATAAAAAGAGAAAGGGAAAATGAAAATGCATCTCAGACCAGAATACCATAACAAAAGTTTTGTGGAAGCTGCATTTTATTTGAAAATCCACCCATTTTGCTAACATACATTTTAATATTGTAAACAAAAATAGAATC
This sequence comes from Rhinopithecus bieti, assembly GCF_001698545.2. Lineage (NCBI taxonomy): Eukaryota > Metazoa > Chordata > Mammalia > Primates > Cercopithecidae > Rhinopithecus > Rhinopithecus bieti. Next base: position 2,512,631 of record NW_016814438.1, read on the forward strand.
TGCAGAGACAATGCAACAAGAATGCTTAAACTCATGTACAGAATTGCTTTCCTACAATGAACTGTCCTTCTTAAGGCCCCTCTCAACCCAAATGTTAAAGATGTATTTACACAAAGCACCGATCAACAGTGCAGTTTAATTCTTCGTTTACTAAACTCTTGGCTAGACATTAACTTTAAAGATACTATTGTCCCTTATCTAAAAGGTACATGATCATAACATGGCACGAGCCAAATAAAAGGTTCAAGGACTTTGGCCCCCTTCCCCCACCCTTGCAACACCTTCTAGAGTTTTAGTGAAAAGAAGGAAAGTCTTGAAGTGAAAGCAATTCCTCACATTCATTTTGGAAAGGCCCTAATGTCAAATGGAAAATAATGACATGCCAAGCACAAAGCAGTAAAGATCCTTCCCAATGCACTAATGCTGAATTTAAAATGTAGTGCTTTTCCTAGTCAGTGAACTGTTCCCTGGCAAAATCCTAGGCACAGAATTGACTATAAGGATTAATGCATTTATAATGCTTCCCTAAATCCCATAGAGGCCGAGAATTCTTAAGAGATTCAGACCTATGGACTTGCCTTAAAATATTTAGTGCTCTGTATGTCAGCTGAGAAAAGCATTCTGAATCAGATTCATTCTTGTGGATAAAAATCAAACATACTGTGCACATCCATACTCATTTTCATAAGGAGGTCTGATACAATATTAATGTTATGTAAAATTGATAATCATAAATAAATACAAATACTTAAGGAATGTCTACTGCAAACTGAGTATAATTTTTTTTTAAAAAAAGAAAAGTTAATTTCAGTTACTGTTTCTGTATTTGTGAGGACTGGAGAAAAGAAAGATAATGCATAATTAGGAATTTTAATTTTGATCCCCCAAAAGAGTCCTGTTGAAATACAGTAAAGGACACAGTTCTTCTCTCCAGGCAGCTTTTCCAAATACAAATTTCACACTTTCCAAATAAGGGCTTTTCTTGATAGGTTACTGATTATGGGTATTAACAGGAGTTGAAAGAACTGAAGGGTTAGTCACCAAAAAGACAGATCTTAGTCTTAAATCATAGCAATTCTTGGCTTTATAAACTGTATTGATACGTTCTCCTATAAACTAGTCCCAATTTCCTTCATGGGCCTTCACTGAGTTACTTGTAGCATTCTAGTGGAAGAAGAGAGTTTAAGAGATTTAAGAGACAGCAGTTTGGATTTTGCTGGAAGTAAGGATTTTGCTGCTTGAGCACTTGTCTTTTTGGAGTAATTCCATTTTCTTCCATCAAGTTACATAAACTGTATCTGGAAAAAAAAAAAGTGGGTATGTTAATTCATTGTATTGTAGGATGTCTTCTCATAAGTAAAAATGCTTTGTGGTCTTTACCATTTAACTGGCCCAGAAGTGTTCACAACATGCTAATCACAAACCCTGTTTATAAAACAAAGTCAGTATTACAAACTTATGTGCCAGAGAGCCCAATATTTGACACATACAGGGACTTCCAAATAATGATTTTTGTTGTTGTTGTTTTTGAGACAGGGTCTTGCTCCGCTGTCTAGGCTGGACTGCAGTGGCGTGATCAAAGCTCACTGGCTGGGCACCGTAGCTCACACCTGTAATCCCAGCACTCTGAGAGGCTGAGGCAGGCGGATCACCTGAGGTGAGTTCGAGAGTTCGAGACTGGCCTGGCCAATATGGTGAAACCCCGTCTCTACTAAAAATACAAAACTTAGCCAGGTGTGGTGGCGGGTGCCTGTAATCCTAGCTACTTGGGAGGCTGAGACAGGAGAATTGCTTGAACCCGGGAGGCAGAGGTTGCAGTAGGCTGAGATCGTGGCACTGCACTCCAGCCTGGGCGACAAGAGCGAAACTCCATCTTGGAAAAAAAGAAAAGCTCACTGGACCTCCTGGGCTCAACCAACCCTCCTGCCTCAGCCTCCGGAATAGCTAAGACTGCAGTCGCCACCACAGCTGGCTAATTTTTTGGGAGGGGTAGAGACTAGGGTCTCACCATATTGCCCAGGCTGATCTTGAACTACTAGCCCCAACTGATCCTCCTGCATCAGCCTCCCAGGGTGCTGGGATTACAGGCATAAGCAACCACATCTGGGCCAAATACTTAACTGCTAAAAATCGAGGAATAGCATGTGGAGGAGGAGAAGAAAGATCAATGACCTATTTTTTCATGACAAGTTCAGAAAAATCTCTCCATAAGCACAAATACCACACGCAAAATTTCATTTGGGAAGCAAAATTTGAAGTATTATTTCCAAATGATATACAATTAGAGATAATAAAGGGAACAGTAATATTATACTAAGTCATTTTTATTAACATAAATAAAATCTGAAAGAACCATAAAAAATATTTTCAATAGGGTACCACTGTTTATTCAAAGATATTTCACTCACGATTTCCCTTAAACTCCCCATCCAAAGATCTATTACTGAAGTAGACGTGCTAATAAACTTGCCAAATCAGAAGACTATAATCTCCCAAAGATCTAGAACGTCTATCTAAACTGGGGGCTAGAGCACCAAGAAGAACAAATTGCACTGTCTTCCAGCAAACAGAGGCAGTGTGGATCATATGCAGAATCCTTCTAATCAACAGGGCTTAAGTATTCACTTGCCCTTAATTAAAAAGCAAACTTTATCCGATCTCATCCATTTACTGTGAGCAGTGGGTGAGATTACTTTAATTATGTTAAAGATATTTTCCAAAAGTTGTTTTTCCTTATGTCCTATCTTTTCATTCTGCACCTAAAGAACAGAGGAAGAGGAGGAAGAGGAGAGGGAACCTAGAGTCCTTTAAAGAAATGAAAGAGAAGCGTGAACTGTGTTTAATGTTTGGTAATTGTTTTTAAGTATTTAAGTCCCCATCTCCCACAACAAGCAGCAATACCTAAAGTGATTTATAAGAAATCCTCCAAAGAGAGCTCTGCAAAAGGGTCCTTTCCTGAAGCTCTGTGAGGACTGTGACTGGAGGGGCTGGATGCTGCCGACAGCTGGGGGAAAAGAAGACAGAGAGAGGGAAAGAAAAAAAGATCTCAGAATGACAGAACATGAAAACAGAAAATGTATGAAAGAAGAAGTGGTTTTTGTTTTGTCATCTTTAATAAATATAAGGGCAGTCTTTGTAGAAAATGGATTAAGACAAAAGTTTCAGTAGCATGTCAAGTTAAAAGGTATGCAATGGCATGTGTTTTTCAGAAAACAAACTCTTGCTTCTGAAATTTCAAAGGAATAATGTCTTTTACCCAAAAGGTCGATATAAGCTGATCCATGGTTAAGGATTTTAATGTGTGTATGGGGGGGCGGTGGGGAGGATAGGGGAGGGAATACATTAATTGCATTTTTGTTTAAAATTGAGAGAACATGTTTCCTGTGCCCAGGCTATCTGTCCAAAACTGTGCAACTCTGACCTCAGTCCAGAGCCAACACATGTAGCTGCAATATTTTTTCCTTTCTTTCTTTGTAAGGGTCGAAAAGTCCTGTCCTAGGTTCACACACTTTTTACATGAAGTTGTCTCCTGCTCGTTCATCTGGACAAACTGCAGCTGACACACACACTGTGGGAGGTGAAAGGGACCTTAGAGGTCACCTACTGTAACTGTCAACATACTGCCCTGAATATGGGGAATACTTAAGATCTTGGATCCTGCTCCCTGTTTGGACATATTTAACTTGATTCTTAAAATCTGTCCTATTGTTTAATTCGAATATACTGTAAGGCAAGTAAACCACTGAACTCAGTATGTACCTTTATTCTCCCAAAGATAGACTATTCTTGAACAAGATACTAATTTTCATACATGTATCCTTCATTAAGCTGACATGAGTGTTTCAAACCCAACATGAACCATTTTACTTTCGAACAAGCTTTTAATTCTTTTTCTCCCTCTGTATAAGATTGCAAACCATGTAAGCACAGGACTATTACAAAATCAGCTATTCTTTTAGGGATGTCCAACTGAGCAATAAAAGTTGACTAACTGGAAATAGTTTCAATTCATACTTCAACATTCAAATCCTATAGAAGATTTCTTTGCTGGTGCCAAGTGAATTCATTTCTTTCTACCTACCTACCTATCTATCTATCTATCTATCTATCTATCTATCTATCTATCTATCTATCTATCTATTTATTTATTTATTTATTTATTTATTTATTTATTTTGGAAACGCACTATAGAGAATGAACAGCCAATGAGCTTCAGCAAATATTACATCACTAGTATATGCAATTTGTTCTGGACGCCAAGATCAATTTATAGGCATCAGTTATACTCAGGGTTGAGTAATTTCCTAATGCATATCTTGTTCCCAAAAACAAATGTTCAAAGACAATGGGAAGAGACAAATGGAAGCATGATGGAATCACACAGGCAGCTACAGATGGGAGGACAGAGCAGCATGCCTGGGCTTGAGGTTTCAAATATCATCCACACACAGACAAATTAAGGTGTAACAACTGGAAAGATTCCCCCTCCTCCCTCTTCAGCGCTACCATGGATGGCCAATCAAAAGCAGAATGATTTCAAGTAAAGTGATCATCAGTTACTAAGCTGGAGGGAGTCCAACATCCACACTTATCTCCAAGATTAACTTCATTTCTCTCTGAAGCAGATTTTCTTTCACCTGAAGTTAAAACAACAGCAACAGCAAATCCTACTTATTGCAGATAGACTGCATCTAAAATCAGAAGTTTCCTATGACAGCCCCACACTGAATTACCTTCTTAAATCACATGTTTTCATGAGGGTAGCAGTCTGAAAACCTGACAGACCCACAATAAAATGCCCCTGAAGAATACAGAAGAGAAAAATCCATCCTCGATATGTGAGCATACTGCTAGACAAGCCCTAGAGGCTTATAAACAATGTTGAAAAGGATCACTTTTCCTTGGGAAAAAGAGTTGGTTTTTTATTAGAACTTCTAGTAGTCTCTTAAATTGGTAAAACACATACATACATGTCTTATGTCTATAAAAATGTAGCCAAACTAAAACATGACAGAGACCACCAATAAGAAAACAAGACAACATCCTTGGAATAAGTTTCTTATCATCAATATCCGTATCAAGCAGATGAAATCGTAGCCAGGGCTAGCTTGGCTGACTGCACAGCTCCAAGGAGTGGGACACCCAGCAGCCCCTGACCATCCTACCCCTTCCTGGTATCTTTTCCAAAGCACAGACACACCTTGCACTGGTGACAAAGTAGTCACCCCAGAGAGTAAATAAGAGAAGGAAGGGAAATGTGCTTCAGTAGCCCAGTTACTGCTCAGGAAAATCAAGAACAAAATAGCATGAAGAGGCAATGGGATCTTGGTGGGTGAGAAGTAGGAGAATTTTAAAACTATAAGAGCTGACTCGACTCTACTTATTCCTGTGAGTAAATTAAAGAACACGATGTAGGGTTGCTAAAGAACATAAAAAGTCAAGGTTAAAGTACACAAACCAGCAAGAAAAAGACGGCTATTCACATAAATCACAAAATCATCAAATTTTACAAGAGAGCATATGTTATTTGTCGTTCTGGACACCAAGACAAATCATAATTGATCTTTCCAGTCAAGCCCTACTACTATGTCACCAGGTATCTATCACAAATAAAACTAAAACAAAACACAAACAAAAAGAGCCTTTACCTATTTATTTCAAATAACATTCTCTATCCCAAAATTCCCACAGAGCCAAAAAATAACTGGTATAGCTACCAGTTCGTTCAAATCAAAATGACCTATGTCACAACTGAAGATGTCTTAAACAAAATGGTCAATCGTAATGGTCCAATACAGACAAAGTCTTTTCTCATGTATAGAAAAATGAAACACTGAGAAGAGCAGCGTATAAATAAAAATACTAAAATCTGCAAGTGGTTGATGATAGTATCTCTTAAATTCCTTCTCCCCTCCTGCACTACTCTAATCAATCTTTACGAAAAAATACGGTAAAATGTTACCAAAATCTTTGCATTATATCCAGAGCAATGATTTTTTTGGTTATAGAGTGTGTTTCATATAATCTATCTATCAACATTGTCTTGTTCTGTCACCCAGGCTGAAGTGCAGTGGCGCAGTCACAGGTCACTGCAACCTCAACCTCCTGGGCTCAACTGATTCTCCCATCTCAGCCTCCCAAGTAGCTGGGATTACAGGCATGCACTACCACACCTGGCTTTTTTTTTTAAGTTAAGGTCTTGCAATGTTGTACAGGATGGGTCAGACTGACTTTAATAAAGGACAAACACACCTAGCTTAAAGAAGGTTTAAAAAAAAAAAGTCTATTGACAGACTATCATAAAATAAAAATGGTTACTCCTTCGTTATACTCCTGTTTAACACTAAACAAAGAAAATTTCAGGTTAGAACAAGAAAACACCAACAATCTTAGAAAGTCAGCCTAGTGGAATTAAAAGCTTATGAAAGACTAAATGGTTGGATATTTAGGAAAAAACTTGTGACATATCATTTGGCTGTACTTAAAATTCTTAGAGAACCAACTTTGCCACATCTTTACATTTTAATTTTTCAGTCACCCAAAAGCCTGGGTAGAAACTTAACAATGCTGTAGAGATTCATTTTGTCTCGTTGGCAAAATCAACATCTTAAGAGAAAAACAGATTGTACTCCCTTTGCCTGGAACAACAGTGCCAGGTTTTGTAGAAAGATGGAACTGAATCTAATCCTAACTCTCTTATAAAATGGGATTTAGAATACCAGGCCCAATACCTGTATTCCTGCTTATGGCTGTCTTGAGAATTAAATGAACATAAGCACTCAGCATGCTGCCTGCCATATATTAAGCAGCTCAAATATTCTTAGTTCCATCTTCCCTACTACCTACCATCAAATGTTCATCTACAGTTATAAGAGGCCTAGTGCAAATGTCATTGCCTCTGTGTTGTTCTTGCTCTTCTGCTGTGCTCTGTATGTCTTTCTTATAAGGGCTCTCATTCTATTATCAACCAGTCACTTGTCCGTCTGTATTACACTCACCTTTAGGCTGTTCAGGTGCAGGAAAGACTTTATCTGTCCCTTGTTCAGTACACAGCACTTACACATTGTAAGAATTCTAAAATGTGCAAAATTAAAATGCTTTTTGGTGATAAAACAAGCTCCATATAAAAACAGTCTCCAAAGTGGGATGTACAAAGAAATTATTACAACTGTACTATTTTTAAAAATTCCTATTTTTACGTTTTAAATGTACCTCATATATTGCTATAGAAATACATGAATGTAATCTATAAATACACATACAGTCATGGTACATACTTGCTATGGTTTTGAGTGTTTCTTACAAAACTCTTCTTTAAATTTGGTTGTCACTGTAAACAGTATTGAGAGTTAGGACTTTTAAGGGGTATTTAGGTTCTCATCAAGGGAGTGGGTTCGCCGCCTTTTGTTCTCTCTCTGCTTTCTGCCTGCCGTGTGATACCTTCTACCATATTATCATGCACCAAGAAGGCCCTTGCCAAATCCCAATACCTTGATACTAGACTTTCCAGCCTCCAGAACTGTGAGCCAATACATTTCTGCTCTTTATAAACTACCCAGTCTATGGTATTCTGTTACATCAGCACAGACTTAGACAATGCTTCAAACTTGTTTTCCTAATACTGCTGTGTAATCAAAACATTTAAAGACCATGGTACTACTAAATAGGATTCCACAGAGACACTGAGTCACAGAACAGTTAGGCTGTTTTGGGGTAATGTTTAGAACATGACCAGGCCATTAGTGGTACACTGAATCCAGTTGCTTAGGGATATAAATATACAGTGCTGCATTTCATTTACTTAAAGATAATGCGATTCCTCAGCTTCCTCTGTCAGATAGGGCTAAAAGACAGGATTTCTCTACTATATACATGTAGGGGTCTATCCTTTGGGTTAAGTCTAGTGCCACAAATAATTGCTTCTTGTGTTTATGCTCAACAAAACCCCACCTTGGGTTTCTGCCTATCAACAACATAACAAAGTTATGCCAACATTAACCCTGTCACCTTGAACGCATTACCCACTTTGTTTTGTTATTGTTGTTTTGTTTTTTTTTTTTTTGGAGACAGAATCTCACTCTGTCACCCAGGTGGAGTGCAGCGTGCGATCTTGGCTCACTGCAACCTTCCCCTGCCAGGTTCAAGCAATTCTCCTGCCTCAGCCTCCTGAGTTGCTGGGACTACAGGTGCCTGCCACCACGCCCAGCTAATTTTTGTATTTTTCACAGAGTTGGGGTTTCACCATGCTGGTCAGCCTGGTTTCGAACTCCTGACCTCGTGATCCACGCCCCCCTCGGCCACCCAAAGTGCTGGGATTACAGGCGTGAGCCACCGTGCCCGGCCTGCATTACTCAAATTTTTTAGGGGATGCCACACAGTGACCTGGGAGCATTCCACTTTGAATGTATGTTTTATCTGAACCTCTCTAAAACTTTTTTCCCCCTAAAGACAGGGTCTAGTCCTGTTGCCCAGACTGAAGCACAGTGGTGATCATTGCTAACTGTAGCCTTCAATTCCTGGGCTCAAGTGATTCTTCCACCTTAGCCTCCAAAAGTGTTGAGATTACAGGTGTGAGCCACTGTGCCCAATTCTCCTCTTAGAATTGCAGAATAAGAACAATTCAGGGAATAGGAGCAATTTCCAAAACAGAGCAACCTTTAAAATTTTCTTAGTTTCAAATATTTTCATTTGATCCTTACAGCAAAATGATAAAGTACACAAAGTAATACCACAATTTTACAGGTACGGAAACTAAGGCTCAAAGTTACATAGAGAATTTGCTCTCAACACATGGTTAGCTGAGGAGTTAAGTCAAGACTCTGTTGAATTGTGACCCCCCAAAAGATGTGTTGAAGTCCTAACCTCTGGTGCCCATAAATTTGACCCTACTTGGAAATAAGGTCTTTGGAGATGTAATCAAGTTAAGATGAGGTCATTGGAGTGACCCTAATTTGATGATTAGTGTCCTTATAAGGAGAGGCACGTGGAGGTAGAGACCCATAGAATACCATGTGACAGGTAGAGATTAAATGGCTACAACTGCAAACTATGGAATGACTGGGGCTATCAAAAGCTGAAAAAGTCAAGGAAGGATCCTCCCCTAGAAAATTCAGAGGCAGCATGGCTCTGCCGATACTCTGATTTTTCCAGAAGTGATAGAAAACAAATTTCTTTTTTAAGAACTTAAAAACTTTTAATATGCTTGATCAAGTTTGTGGTACTTTGTTACAGCAGTCCTAGGAAACTATAATACAGACTCTAATGCAGATCTGCTGGTTCCAAGGCTGGTGTTTTTTTCCTTCTTCAAACTCTGCTATCCCAATTAATTTCAATTCAGCTAGAATTTACGGTTATATTGAATTTACAGGAAAAAGTTAAAGTGGGAGTAGGGAATTTTTTAAAGGAACTTTTCTAGTAAATGTGAGACAATACATTCCCATGCTTTCTGTATACACATTAACACACATGGTCACTGATGTTTGTCAGGAAGATTCTACAGAACTTCACAGGCACCCAAGATTTTAAGAACACTTTCTGGTTTTCTTTATTAAGACAAGAAATTAGATTTCTACCTTTTGGAGAATGTCCTCAGCAAAAACCTAGTAACAAGCAAGGTCTTATTCTATAGGTTGTCTTGTTAGCAACAGCGGTCAGCAGATGAGACCCCTAACATTTCTGTTTTGAATGATTCAGGTGTGTACTGGGAGCTACAGAACTAGTTTTCACCTACGGTACTACATCCCAATCCCCAAGGAAATGTCCCTCATGGTATTCTGTAGTAGGCAAGGATGAATAACAACACACTGCTTACAAGGCAAAAAGCCTTCTTCACAGAAATCCAGCTGGGCAGATTGGCTGACAGAGGAGGCACTGCCAATATTCACAATTAACACACCAAGAGAGTAAAAAAACAACCAGAACAAAACCAAAAAACAAAACTAAAACGAAGCCTAAAAGCAGCCACTAGCTCTTAAATACAAGAAAGAAATTTAAAAGGCTTTTTCTAAGACTTTTATTATACAAATATCTAAAAGCAACAGTGTTCCCATTCAAAAGGATAAAAAGCACTCACAATAAGCCATCATTTCCCTTCAGGCACTTAACTGATCTCAGACTTATTTAAAATTAGCCACTGCAGAAAACAACAAAAAGCAGCAGCCATTTTGCATTTTTAACCATATCCTCCATAAACAAAACTGGCAGTCCTCCTTTAAAAAAAAAGGCTAATACCAGTCAAGAAACCAACAAAACTTGGCCAGGAGCAGTGGCTCATGCCTATAATCCCAGTCCTTTGGGAAGCCAAAGTGGGAGGACTGCTTGAGGTCAGGAATTCAAGACCAGTCTGATGTACGCTCGCTCTACAAAAAATTAAAAATTAGCTAGGCATGGTGGTGTGTGCCTGCAGTCTTTGCTACTCTGGAGGCTGAGGCTACAGTGAGTCATGATCATGCCACTGCACGCCAGTCTGGGTGACAGAGTGAGACCCTGTCTCAAAAAAAAAAAAAAAAAAAAGAGAATAAAACAAAACAAACAAAACAAAAAAGAAACAAACAAAACTTTTAGTACGCTTAATTTTAAAATTAAACGCTCAAAGTGAATACTCTGTATTTTTCATATTGCTTTTGGGAAAATAGGCAGATTGATATGTGATCAGTGAGAATTTTTCACATAAGGAAATAATAAGATGACAACAACCCTTCTCACCCGCAAAGAGCTTCAAAAACACCTAAACTGCCATATAAACATTCATTTAAAAAGTGTTATTTCATACCACAATGACTTTCAAAAGAAAATTGAAACTATAATTGTGTTCATACTTAGTAACATAATAGCTGTGTATTCCAACTATAGAATGAGTTTATGAACTACTGGCTTAGCAATGGACATTTGAATTTACATAAAGCACCAGTAAGAGAAAGCAGGAGTCCCCTTTCCAGACACACTAGCAATCTGTACCAAGCAACCAAACAGTAAGACCGTGAGGAAGCACAGAAGAGAAACAAAAGGAAAACCACAAGGACCTAGAATTTACCACGAAGTTAAACATCTAGGAAGATGCACTAATGTAGAACAACATACTAAAGACAGCTACAATGTTAGGTATGAAACAGAAAAATATATCCATTGTTAAACAATTCCATGAAAATATCTAAAAAATACAGAAAAATGACTCAGGACACACACACACACACAAAAGGAGAAAAAGGTATGTGTATAGGAATTCATAAGTTCAAAGCTACAGTGCAGTCTACTAAATTAAAGCCATAATGACAATTTCCTGAAGAACTGAATCAAGTCTGAGCTAACAGCCATCTGGAAGGTGTTAGCTGCTTCCTCACAAACAAGCACTAATGCAGTGCTTACAGTAAGGTAGATAAAATGTAAAACACACAACACACTGGAATGTCTCACTAAATGGCAACAAGATAAACATATCTGAGAGGGCTAGGGTTCTCTCAAAAATGTTAATTTGATTTAACAGTAATCAGGCAAGAAACCAAGAGCTACAAGTTATGCCTTAGGTAAGTAACAGCTCTCAAAACAAACACTTCAAAGAACAAGGAAGAACTTTTGGGAATAGCTGTAGAACTGAGATTTGATTAAAAGATTCCATTTTGATGGGATTTCATTTTTCATTTTAACTACCATTTACTTTACCCCATACAAAGAAATGGATGATCTCTGCCCTCAATGATTTTTTAATCCAACTGGAAAAAAAGGAACAAAACAATGAAAGAACAATTAAAAGGTAATTCATTAAGAAAAATTATTTTGGTTTCAGCTAGCATTCTATGGACAAAATTAATCCAAGAGACTGGCTGAGAATCATCAAACATTAAAGCCTGAGAAAAAGCTCATCTAATTCAAAGATAAACAGTTTAATTTTTTCAAAAACCAAAGAGAGTCTCACTATGTTGCCCAGGTTGGTCTGGAACTCCTTGCACTTAAGTGATCCTCCTGCCTGAGCCTCCCAAAGTGCTAGTATTATAGACATGAGCCACTGTGTTTGGCCAACAGTTTAATTTTTAATTATTAAAAATGTTCTACCATGAAGTTAAAGCTGTCTTCAATCCTCAGGTGAGCCGTCTAATGTTTTAGCTCACCATAACTATTAGCCAACAAATCAAACCAATTTTAAACACTACCGTAAGTTATTATAATGGTTACAAGTAAGTGAAATGAGAGATTAAGGAGGGGCAGAGTAAGTTATATGATGAAAAAGATAAGTTTACAAGGTGATTCATTTACTTAACAAAAAATGTACAAAAACTATTACATGTCAGGCACCGTTCCAGGAACTAAGGACAGAGAAGTAAGCATGCCAGAGAAGCTTGCCTTCATGAAGCTTATAATTTAGTAAAGAAGGCCCTTGCTAGATTGGATGGATGCCAGGTAGTCACAAAGTCTGTAAGAAAAAATAATGCAGACTAAGGAAAGAATTCCAGATCTCATAAGGATGTGAAAGGGACACGAGACGACTGAAGACTGGACAAAGAGTAAACCCACTTTATGGCAGGTGAAGGACTTTTGGAAAAGACAAATAACAGCAGAACACTGGATACTTATTGAGAATTGTAAAAGTATGGAATCGAAGAACTTGAATATTCCGTTAACTCATTATTATTCTTATAAATAGGGAGGCTTCATGAGGTAGTTTTAAGATGGAAGGAAAGCTGAGAAAAGGCTTTACATTTTCCGTTATATTTAGATTCACCTCCTTAGGCTGGGCACAGTGGCTCACACCTGTAATTCCAACACTCTGGGAGGCCCAGGAAGGCAGATCACTTGAGGCCAGGAGTTTGAGACCAGCCTGGCCAAAATGGTGAAACCCTGTCTCTTCTAAAAATTAGCTGGGCATGGTGGCGTGTGCCTGTAATCCCAACTGCTGGGGAGGTTGAGGCAGGAGTTACGACACAGGAGGCAGAGGTTGCAGTGAGCTGAAATCGCACCACTGCACTCCAGCCTGGGGGACACAGAGAGACTCCGTCACCCCCACACAAAAAAAGATTCACCTCCCTAAATGTTTGAGTATGGAGATAGGTGCTACAAATACTGCCTACAAAAGATTATTCCAGTATTTACAAAATGGATTAAATCGAGGAGGCAAAGAACATGAGTGACTATTGCAAAACAAGCATGAATAAAGAGGTTCCAACATTGGGTGAAAGCTGTAGAATGCAGGGAGAAGAGTGGGTCTAATTACAGCAGAGAAACAATTAGTGGGACTTTGTGATTAGACACATGGAGAACAAAGGAGTTATAAAGAATTAAAAGTAACATTAACAAATTTAAGATTCTGACTTACAAATATTTCAAATGACTATGCAGAGACCAAAGCTTCTATGAGCCATTTCATTGCTGCCTGATTTTATTTTTCTAGTTATCAATTTGCTTCCTTCATTTGCTTTTTCAGTAATACTTAAGTACTCATTTCAAATTTTATCTTTCAACTAGAAACTTATTACGCTAATGTTCTCATTCACTTCTCTTCTGATATAAAGTAGTTAGGAAAATATATTTCTGTCCCTGTTTCTTTTCATGCACAAGGAAATTCTGGCACTTTTCTGGTTTCTGCGAAAGGGTTATTTGGGTTTTAGAAGGCAACAGGACATAAAACTTGGGTTAAGAGCAGATGCTTGGTGGGTGCGGTGGCTCACACCTGTAATCCCAGCACTTTGGGAGGCTGAGGCAGGTGAACTGCTAGAGCTCAGGAGTTCAAGAAAAGCCTGGGTAACATGGCAAAATTCCATCTCTAAAAAAAATACAAAAATTAGCCAGGCATGGTGGCGCACACCTGTAATCTCAGCTACTCAGGAGGCCAAGGCGGAAGGATGGCTTGAACCTGAGAGGTGGAGATTGCAGTGAGCCAAGACTGCACCACTGTACTCTAGTCTGGGTGACAGAGCAAGACCCTGTCTCAAAAAACAAAACAAAAACAGAGCAGATGCTGGGTGACAAGCAATTTTTTTTTTTTTGAGATGGAGTTTAGCTCTTGTCACCCAGCCTGGAGTGCAATGGCATGATCTAGGCTCAAAACAACCTCTGCCTCCCAGGTTCAAGCAATTCTCCTGCCTCAGCCTCCCGAGTAGCTGGGATTCCAGGCACGTGCCACCACGCCCAGAAAATTTTTGTATTTTTAGTAGAGACAGAGTTTCACCATGTTGGTCAGGCTGGTCTTGAACTCCTGACCTCAGGTGATCTACTCACCTTGGCCTCCCAAAGTGCGGGATTACAGGTGTGAGCCACCGCGCCTGGCCAACAATTTTTTAAAGGTAGATTTTTGCCAACATTTAAAAAAAAACATGTTTAGTTTCTTTAAATGCAAAACTCATACACAATGTTTCAAGATCGAAGGTTATTACCCAAAACTGTAGAGGATATACTTTACAACTACAGTAGTTACATCCTGAATGTGTAAATGTTTACACATTTAGCAGAAAAAACAAAGGAGCGTGTAGACTGTTCACTGCTGACAAAAGAAGATGGTGCTACCTATTGGCCATTAAGGACTCAGTCCCACTAGCAGAGAGACAGTGGTATAAATGAGCACTGGACTAGGAATAGGAGATACCTGGGGATAAGTTGATTTCACCACTTAATTAGCTGAAGAACCTTTCCAAATCTGTCTTCTTCACCTATAAAATATGACGGTGAGAGCAGACCTATCTACCTTAAAGAATCAGGTGACATAATGTATGTAAAAGTAATTGGAAATTGTCTGGTAGTATCCAAACTTAAGGTAGCAATATATTCTGACAACAGCCTGCAAATCAAGATGCAGAGGGGGTGAAGGGTTTAACTACATATCAGGAAAAAAGCTTCTGTAGTCAAAGGTCCCTAATAAGTCTTTAGCATGGACTATAGCTTTAAAAAAAATTACTTAAATACATTTCGGTTTCTATCACTTAGTCTCCTGTAGCAAAAAAAAAAATAATTTTTAAAGTAAATGATACATATCTGAAGTTAAATGTACAAATAACAGAATAAAAAACAAAAGGACATGAAAAGGACATAATCATTTATCAAGAAAACATCTACAACAGATAGGGATATCATCAATATACTTCTTAAAAGATTATCAAGTTAGGCCAGTAATCAGATTACTGCTGGTAAAAGTTCAATAGTAGTTACTATAAATACTGTAAATACTCAGTCTATTTTATAAAAACAAATACATAAAAAGTAACTGACTTATAAAAGTAATGACTCTGTCAATTATCCTGACTCCAAGTTATTTTCAATTTTCACTGTAAATACTTAACTGATTAAAGAAAAAGGAGGAAGTCATTATAACACAGACAAACGGCGGGGTAAAAAAAGAGGCATGTTGCTAAATGTATTAACTGCATTTTACTGCTTAATCAGAACTAAATTCACTACCCACTCTTAGCCAACAGAGATATCAATTTATTAAGAGATGCAATATTCAAAAAGGCGGAAAAATGAAAAGACTGCCTATGCTTCACTAGTCTATGAAATACAGTCCACTATTTCACTTTCTGTGGTTTCAGTTACCCGAAGTGAACTATGGTCTGAAAATAGGTAAGTAGAGGATATTAAGATAGCTCAAGAGAGATAAAGACAGAAAGGGAGAGAGCAAGCATGTCCGTGAGCAAGGGCACACATTAACAAAACTTTTATTACAGTATACTGTTACTGTTCTATTATTCATTATTATTAACCTCTTACTGTGCTTAATTTATAAATTAACCTTTATCAGAGGTATATATGTATAGCATATATATGGTTCAGTACTATCCCATTTTCAGGCATCCACTGTGGGCCTTGGAACATATCCCCAAAGAGAAGAGGGGACTACTGTGCATACAGACTAGATTCAAATTGGATCAAATAAACTAATTTTGGCAATGTTTAAGACTGTATGCTTTGGCAAATGTAATATATATGCATTCAAGTGGAAGGGGAATAACAAGTCCACTAACCAAATGTTCATTCAAATGTTTTCAAGTAAGCATTAAACACATACAGTAACCAATCAGTTGGCATTAGAAACCATTTAAGAAAAGGAGGAGTGTTCTAACGATTGCATATAATTAACTACTTCTAAATGCCAAACAGTATGAGCAGAGCCGCAGACACAGAAGGATAAACCATCCTATCACTTCACAACGGCCTCATCCCAGAGTATGCCACCAGAGAAGTGAATAACAAAGGAATTTCCTATGTCTTCTAACCATGAGTAAAACCTTAAAAAAAGAAAACACACACACACGAAAAAACCCCACATTCTTCTAATGCAATAATAATGGGATAAAAAACAATGTATATTTATGGTGTATTTTCAGGAACTGGGAGAGAAAACCCATAGAAACACGTGAAGAGGAAAGTCTCTGTAGATTAAACAATCTAGTTTAGCATGACATTTCAAGCTTTTTGATTCCTTTTTTTGGTTTGTTTTTGAAAACAATCCTCAGTGGCAGAAAGTTATCTAATGAAAAAATAACAGTCAAAACTTTCTGGAGAGTTGCCAAGAGTTTCACAAGCATCTCAAGGGCAACACACCCTGCTATAGCATCATTCTAGCCATTAGCCAAGGAACTAAAGCTCTGAGTTAATGGTTTGGAGGGTTCACAAAGGATAGTACACCAGAAACATGAAGAGCAAGTAGGCTCCTTAATCTCAGAAAAATCATCCTTTGGATCCACCAACTATAAGTTACCAAGAATTTTCTGTCTTTTAGTATTTGCTATCTACTTATCCTTTCCCTCCAAATAATCAATATTCCTAAAGCTCTTATATAAGATATGAAGCAAGCAATATCCATGATGAAGGGGGAAAGTGCTAGTAACTTGTTTCTCAAGTTGTACAAAAGGGTGTTATAGTATCATATTCCTTCCAAATCAAGCACATTACCACAGCTGTATGTAGTCTGTAATACCTGTGCTCCTGATACAGGGCCAAAGGGGTTTGGTGGTCTCATGACAGGCTGGCTGTATATTAAGGTTGGTTGCGTC
The DNA here is from genome assembly GCF_001698545.2 of Rhinopithecus bieti. Classification (NCBI taxonomy): domain Eukaryota; kingdom Metazoa; phylum Chordata; class Mammalia; order Primates; family Cercopithecidae; genus Rhinopithecus; species Rhinopithecus bieti. Next base: position 2,529,607 of record NW_016814438.1, read on the forward strand.
ATTACAGGGACACTTCCCATTTGTGGAGGCTAAAAAAGAGAAAATTATCAAGTTAAAAGATATTGACTACCATCTTCCTTATTGTGACAAGTAAATAACAATGACAACAGGCATGACAGGTCCTAGTACCTTTGCTTGACTCAAAGGGTAAACTTCCTCTGAATATAAGTAAGACTAACAGCTACAAACTTTCAAGAGTATTTTTTTTTCTTTTGGTATGTAAAGTCTTTAACATGCTCATTTTAAAAATGTGGTAACAAAGCCTAACTTTTTCTGTTCGATGAGCTGCAAAATTTAAACTTTATTGTAGTACAACAGATAAAATGATTCAGACTAAGAGCTTCCAAATTTATCAGGTTCAGACATCAAGAAAACTTAAGACTCTGTCTTTGCTGCTAAGATATTTCAAAGTAAATTGCCTTTGTATAACAAATCAAGTTCTTATACCATTATGCAAGTGATCACAAGTGAAGACAATTGATTCTCTGAATAAGCCTGCTCTAGTTCTTCCATTTTATTTCACATAAGAATCAAGAAAAGAGCTTAAATTACACACCAGAGGTTAACTCTTTCTTGAGTAACTGAAAACAGAATCTCAACCAAATATGTTTCCTTAAAAATTACTACTACAGGGTATAAAATTAACCTAGTAAGTGACATTACCTAGCGTAAAAATAATGCACATACAGACTACTGTTTTGGTTAAAATGCAATGCTCTAAAATCTTTCAAGAAGTTCTATTTATTGTTTCAAGTAGACTACTATTTGCATTTAGAGCTTCATTTTAAGTTTATGGCCTGAGTTTCTCAGTAGACTTTTTTCTTTTTGAGATGGAGTCTTGCTCTGTTGCTCCGACTGCAGTGCAGTGGCATGCTCTCAGTTCACTGTGACCTCTGCCTCCTGGGTTCAAGCGATTCTCCTGCCCCAGCCTCCTGAGTAGCTGGAATTACAGGTGTGTGCCACCATACCCAGCTAATTTTTGTATTTTTAGTAGAGACGGAGTTTCACCATATTGGTCAGGCTGGTCTTGAACTCCCAACCTCAGGTGATCCACCCATCGTGGCCTCCAAAGTGCTGGGATTAGAGGCGTAAGCCAACACGCCTGGCCTCAACAGACATTTTAATGCAATGACTGTGAAAAAAAGCTGTGAAACTTCTCCACATGTATAAAAGGAGTTACTTCCATATCATATACATAAAGAAGTAACGTAACAGGCACAATAGTAACACCAAGGGACATGGCACTACCTTCTACCAGGAACGGTTCCTCAAATACACACCGGTGGGTTGAAGCTACTAGCACCATTTCTTACTTAAGTGAGTCTCTATATACTGAGAGTTGCGAAAGTAAGGGCAATCTAAAATGCGCATTGTGGCATTTTGAAAGGTTAAGACTGTTTTTGTACTGTAATAACCACTGTCATAGGAAAATTTCTCTAGCCTTTATCAGACTAAATTTACCTCTATACAATTCAAGTGTTAATCCTTCCCACGCCCTACAATATTAGGTTATAAGTTCTCACTGGTATTCAATATATGGTCACAGCAACAAAGGCTCAGAATTAACATGAATGTTTGAAATATAAAAGGCCAGCAAAGTTATGAGGAGAAAAATAAACCAAGTAATACTATGAACATTAATGCATAAGATCTCTTGTATAATGATTAATCTAGACACGCTTATGAAGCCAATGCTATGGTTCTACTGCGTTAGGCACTAGGGCTACGTGTACGAGGAGCACTAAATTCATTTTTAGGTTAAATTGTAATAAAAGCATATTACATATGAACCAATATTTTTTCCAAAAGCTGTATCTGGGAAAATACTTACAATTCCATATCCTATCATGCCTGTTGGTGTAGTAGCAGGATAGGCCATTACAGGGGGTGCCTAACATAGCGAAAGGAAAAATAAACAAGAAAGTATAACTCATGCGTGTCAACTGAGTTCAAGGAATTAGTAGCTGTAGTTCCACTAAAAAGAATTGCTAAGACAGCTGTGAGTAAGTGACACTTGTGATCATTAAGAACTGTCAATTAATGGTCAGTGAAAAAAAGTGTCCTGAAATTAGCAGAAAAGCAGACTTATTAGAAGGAAAAATATACCACTTAAACTTAGATACAGCAGTGATCTAAGATTTCATCATGCTTTTACAGCTTTAAAATCTTTAGATTTAAAAAAAATCTTAAATAGTTCTAAATAGTTGTAAAATTTAAAGCCTATCACTATCATAAAAAATGTTTACCCAGAAAAAGTATTATTGAATGTTTTCTTACTTAGGTACCTGATTGCTTTAGCATTCAAAGAAAAAAAAAGTAAAGATCTCCAATCAATCAATAACCTGATCTTCCAAAAAGTTTCTAAGGATCTTACTCTTTTCAAAGAACTCCAAAGGTTTCAAACTACTATTGAGTACGACTATTTCTATGAACCATAGTTCTTATATAGAGTATGTCTGTTAGCTTTCTAATTTATTCCAAAAATTATTTAAGAGGAACAATCAATTAGGTCAGGTCATGCTTTCATGTTTAAAAGAACCATCTACCACTATGATGTTTAAGTTCCCCTCTTTCTACTACTTTGATTATCTGTAAACATACAATTTGAGAACAGAATCATTTTAGGTGTAGTTGCTGTCTTAACAACATTTCCTGTGTGTGTTTCTCATAATGAAAACTGAAATTGAATAAAGGTGAAAGACCAATAACACTGCTAAAACATAAAATAACTGAAATTATATGGCAATTTGAACATATGCATGGAGAAATTAAATGAAGTATAACTTTAAAAAAAAACCACTAAAGTGAACAGTTCTAAGTTTAGTATTTGGGTGAGCGTGTAGGGCTTATTGGTCTCTCCCTACTTAAAAACCAAGATCTGCAAGAGCAGTAGACAAACTGCCAAGAAGAGCAGAAGCCTGTAAGATTTCATGCAGTTGTTATTTTAAACATTACCACAATCAACATTTCCCTTCATTCAGAAGTCATCAAGTGCATAGTGGCAGCACAGATACACACACAGACACCCAGCCATCTGGCAGCAAATGGCGGAATATTAAGCAAGAAAAAAAATCAGTATTTCCCATGCCACCATCAGAATCAATTCTGCAACACATCCATGAAATCAGTAGATGCTAGGAAGAATTTCTGGCACATTGAAAATCTGAATGTGAAAACAATAGCTGAAAGGTTATGAGATTCTGCTACAGCAGTGGTTAATAGCATGCCAATTTATTGCAAAAGGGCTCATTTTTGGTCACTTACGTATTGTGGAAAATGCATGCCATTCTGTTTTTCCCAGGGAGAACAATTACATAATGCAATAACACTGGATTAGAACAAGTACTTACACAACAGAAAATACACAGAGAGCATTTTAGTTCACATGTACATTCACTAACTACCTAAAATTCCTTGTATTTCCAGTATCTAATGAAAGAACATCTACACTAAAACACTATCAAGGTTGACAAGGGAATTGTAGTCTTTGACCTCATCTCTTTATATAAAAAACAGTTTATTGATTACAAGTATCATTAAAACATCAATTCTATCAATAGTGCTAAATTCTGGGCATCCCATAAACAGGGCTGCACCAGATGTTTACCACAGAAAAAAAAACAAGCACTAATTAATTTGTAGTATAATATTCATTTTAATAAAATTCCAATGAATTTGTGTTAAATTAAAAAAAACACTGAAAACCTTGACAGTGTTTAAGGATTAATAAAAAGGTTAGAAATGTAAAGAAATGTCAAAAGCAGCAGTTTATCTTAAGTAGTGAATCACATTATCAGCCCCAAACATTACGCATTAAAAAGAAAACTCCATAAAATACATACAAATATTTTAGCAAAATCCTTAGATGATACACATTACCATATATAACACAGCAAGATAAAGACTGTTATCAACTTAAATACAAATTCTACAGGACTAAATACCTATTACATTTTAGTAGTCAGTCTTAAGTGCTATCTATGAACTCCTAATATTTCATATAGATTAATACTAACTTAAGAAAATATTCATTATATTTTAATAGTAGCATTGGTATTTATATCATTCCTCATACATCATCAATGTCATAATTCACACATGAGACCATAAAATCCACTACTCTAAACTCCTACCATACCCTAGTCGATGAGGTGTGTTATAGTGGGAAGACGACCGGATTCAGACTCAAAGAGATGGATGTCAACTTAAAACTGCTTTTCAACTGCTTTACATTTAGGGGGAAAAAAAATCTTTAAAAGTGGGGTGATACATGCTCCAATTCCCTCAAGTGAGCAACATTTACAGGTTTAAGATTGTGTATTTGTGTATATAAAAATCTAAACTACTTAAATGCAAAGTTTTAAAATCAGTGATGGCAGTCTGGGCGTAGTGGCTCAAGTCTGTAATCCCAGCCCTCTGGGAGGCTGAGGCGGACGGATCGCTTAAGGTCAGGAGTTCAAGACCAGCCTGGCCAACATGATGAAACCCCGTCTCTACTAAAAATAAAAAAATTAGCTGGGTGTGGTGGTGGGTGCCTATAATCCCAGCTACTTGTAGGCTGAGGCAGAAGAATCACTTGAACCTGGGAGGCAGAGGTTGCTGTGAGCTGAGATCGCACCACTGTACTCTAGTCTGGGCGAAAGAGCAAGACTCCATCTCAAAAAAATAAAAATAAAAAAAATAATAATAGTTGGGCACGGTGGCTCAAGCCTGTAATCCCAGCACTTCGGGAGGCCGAGACAGGCGGATCACGAGGTCAGGAGATCGAGACCAGCCTGGCTAACACCGTGAAACCCCGTCTCTACTAAAAAAATACAAAAAACTAGCTGGGCGAGGTGGCGAGCACTTGTAGTCCCAGCTACTCGGGAGGCTGAGGCAGGAGAATGGCGTAAACCCAGGAGGCGGAGCTTGCAGTGAGCTGAGATCTGGCCACTGCACTCCAGCCTGGGCAACACAGCGAGACTTCATCTCAAAAAAATAAATAAATAAAAAATAATAATAAAATTAGTGATGGCAGTGAACATTAACTGTAAAACAAAAAAAAACTGCCTTAAAAGTAGCTAAATATCAATATTACTTTCCATTTATTAAGTCTCAAGCTATATAATAAAATGCACAAATTTTTACAAACATACTATTTTTAGCTCAGTCCTACTAATTTTAACATATCATTAACCCATGGAAAACAGGGCAGTGCTCTGGAAGTGGCTATAAGGGCAACAGCGGCCTCTAACAGTAATAGGATAGCTCTTAGTAATGTGTAGCCCGTGTAATCAAAACACAGCTACTAGTCTACTGTCAGGAGAATGAATGTTTCAAACTTTTCCACAAGAAGGAGTTTTCTTTGACGAAAATTTGTTGTTTGGTAAGACAGAAACTGGCCAAGGACAGGAAAATAGCCACAAAGCTATTCTGGGTCTACCATATCTTACAGTAATTAAAAATATGCTAAAACCTCTTCATTACTAGATGCTAATTATTTAATTAGAAAATACAGTTAATCCTCATTATCCATGGATTCCGTATTTGCAAATTCACCTACCTGATAAACTTTGTGACACCAAAAATCAACACTCCTGGTGCTTTCAAGGCCATTCATGCTCATTTGCAGAGTGGCAAAAATTTGATTCATCCAATACAGTTCACTTCCAGCTGAGATGGAACAAAGGACACTCTGCCTTGGTTCAGCTCTCATACCAGACCAGAGGATAGAGAATGAGGATGGGGAGTCCATCATACTGCAAGAAACTCTGACTCTGGGGCCAGCTGGACAGGGCTAAAATTCCAACTCTGGCACCAGTTAGTGCGACAGCCTTAAGCAAGTCACTTAACACTTCTGAACTTTATTTCCTCTTTTGTAAAATAAAGAAAATAGAATATACTAGAATGAAGTTTTCTAAAAGGATCATCTATGTGACATACACATGTATGTATATATTTCCCCTAGCAAGGGTTCAGTGTTCACTAATTCAGTGTTTGGAGTGACTTCAAATACTTAACTGCCACAAACAATGAGAATCAACTGTATAAGTTATATGACATATATATAATTGTCAAATATATTGTCATATATAAAAATTACATGACAAAACCCAAGCAAGTATAGTTTCTTTACCAATAATGAAATCAGAAGATTTTATATTTTAGAAAAATAAATAAAAAATTTGAGGTCAGTAATATAGAGTAGTGATTAAGGACATATGTTCTATAGTTAGGCTGCCTAGGTTCTAAAAATTCAACTAATGATTTAAGATCTCTGTAATCCTGAGCACATTACTTAATAACTCTGTGCCTCCACTTCCTCATCTGTAAAATGGGGATAATAATAGTTACTAACACATTAATAGAATTATCAAAAATAAAACATTAGTATTTACTGGAATGAACTCTGGCACAAAGTAACCCTTAAATACTTGTTAGCCACTAAAATATACCTGGTAAACATAGGCAACCAGCTTCCTTTAAAAGAAATACAAATTACTTACACTTCTAAACTCAGTAACAATCTATTTATGCCTATCACTTTAAAAACATTTTCATGTTACATATTTAACTAAATTATTCAAGTGTTAGTATATCAGAAGCTTTTTCAACTCACCATTGTTGCAGCATTCCAAGCGGTTGTTGGTGCAACCTTTGGTTGCCAGTTAGATCCTCCAGTTAACTTCTTTTCACCTGGTTGACTCCAATTTACATCACTTTAAATAAACATAAGTGAGAATATTAAATATCTCTAATTATAAAGTTTCCTTAACTATCTACGTATATTGAACAGAGTAAGATACAGACTTGAGGCTGGGCGTGGTGGCTCACGCCTGTAATCCCAGCACATTGGGAGGCCAAGGTGGGCAAATCACTTGAGGTCAGGAATTCGAGATCAGCCTGGACAACATGGTGAAACCTCATCTCTACTAAAAATACAAAAATTAGGCAGGCATGGTGGCCCGTGCCTGTAATCCCAGCTACTAGGGAGGCTGAGGCAGGAGAATTGCCTGAACCCAGGCAGTAGAGGTTGCAGCAAGCCAAGACAGCGCCACTGCACTCCAGCCTGGGCGACAGAGCGAGACTCTGTTTAAAAAAAAAAAAAAAAGCCGGGCGCGGTGCCTCAAGCCTGTAATCCCAGCACTTTGGGAGGCCGAGATGGGCGGATCACGAGGTCAGGAGATCGAGACCATCCTGGCTAACACGGTGAAACCTCGTCTCTACTAAAAATACAAAAAAAAAAAAACCTAGCCGGGCGAGGTGGCGGGCGCCTGTAGTCCCAGCTACTCCGGAGGCTGAGGCAGGAGAATGGCATAAACCCGGGAGGCGGAGCTTGCAGTGAGCTGAGATCCGGCCACTGCACTCCAGCCCGCGCGACAGAGCGAGACTCTGTCTCAAAAAATAATAATAATAATAATAATAGAAATAAAACAAAAATTAAAATTAATTTTCAAATATAATGTGATTGAGTATAACGGTCACTTTACAGAAGTTATTCTGTATACTTTTTGATTATGCTGAGTTTTTAGGTCTTTTTAAAACTTAACTTGTGTCAGGAATTAATGTTTTAAACTAGTTGTTGGGTTCAAAGAAAATAGAAATGTGTTACTAAATGCCACGCTTGTAAAAAAAAAAAAGGCCGGATGCGGTGGCTCAGGCCCCTAATCCCAGCACTTTGGGAGGTCGAGGCTGGTGGATCACGAGGTCAGGAGATTGAGACCAACCTGGCTAACACGGTGAACCCCTGTCTTTACTAAAAATACAAAAAAATTAGCTGGGCATGGTGGCAGGTGCCTGTAGTCCCAGCTACTTGAGAGGCTGAGTCAGGAGAATGGTGTGAACCCGGGAGGCAGAGCTTGCAGTGGGCCGAGATTGCACCACTGAACTCCAGCCTGGGCAACAGAGCCAGACTCTGTGTCAAAAAAAAAAAAAAAAAGATGCAGACTTGACATCTCTATACATACTTTTGAGACGAAAGTCAAATCAACCTCTAAATAACACATGGAGAAAAAAATGTGTGTATTAAACACTCACTTCTTAGTAGTTCCATTTCCGATGCCAAGATCTAGTAAAGGAGAAAAAAAAAGCATTTTATAACACGAGACTCAGTTTAATAAAACAACATAAAAGAAGATTAAAGTATCCAAAGACTACTTACTGCCCACAAGGTTGGCTAAAGATGAATCCAAGTCATCAGATACTAACTTGTTAGGCGGGAGTTTGGCAACAGGAAGGCTCTGGTTCTGAGAGGCCACTGTTGGTTTGAGAAGTCCACCTAGTTCATCAAAGCCTTAAAGTTACAAACAGACGAAATAGAATTTGTAAGGAACTTTATGATGCTATGGTTTTCTAAAGGAGGTATATGCCTTTTCTCCTTGTTTGTTCACTGGAAAAGTTATCCAAAAAACAGACATTAGTAAATGTCTTTAAATGGAAAATGGAGAAATTTACCACTTCACAGTGAACTGACTGAGAAGGCTGTATTTGTTTTGACAGAAATCATCTCTTATCTCATGACAAAATTACATTAGGGTTAAAGGGGATAAGAGAGAAGTATTATAAAAGGGAAAAAAAGGAATGTAATTCTCCTGCTTGCCCAGCAAAATTTTTTGAAGACTCATATCTAAAGCAACATAGGTTAAAAAATAGCTCTCTGGAACTTTGAAAAAAGTTCCTTTTGCATTAAGAAATAAGATTTTATAGACCTTTTTTTAAAAGCAGAGAATGTAAGAGTGAACTATATCTAAGAAACTGCTAAATACTGTAATTGCATAAGCCCATCTAGTAAATGAGGACAATTCTTAAAAATGAAAATAAAATTCTTTAAGTTTTCCTCACCAAAGGATAGAAAATAAAAGAAAATCCAATCAAACTCTCTATGAGACTCAATAGTATGATCTAGGAATATTAGAGTTTGAAAAAGAAAGTCACCAAAGATGATAGTTCACAACGATTGGTCTCTCTTTCCACTTTCCTAGGCAAGACAAACTAAAATCTAATGCAGCAAAAAAATATTACCATAAATCTACTAGTGCACAGAAAAAAATAAATTCTTAGTCCACACATATTCTTTATAGGCTTAATTCTTAGTTTTTGGAGGATAACTAATTATATGTTATAAAATTAAGAACATCTCAATGTATTCTCTCTAAATGGCTAGAAGTTAATTACTAACCAAAATCAAAGGCCATCCCAGAGTAAGAACAAAATTATGAGTGTCAAAGTTTTACAGGCACTTCAAATTAACAAGGTATTAATGAAAACACAAAGTGGAAACCTGGCTCTACAGATCTATAAAGTTTCTTTAAGACAAATGAATCACAATAAGAATCATGTATAAAACAATAAAAAGCTCCTGTACCCACAGGCCTGATTATTTAATACATTCTAATTATTTATAATAGATTATTTAAACAAGTCAAGGTACCACAAGTTATATTATTCTAGTTTACAAACATAGCCAATTTCATACATTAAGATACAATACTGTTATTATCCATTTCAGTAAAGGTAAAATTGCATGCCTAAAAGGCACAACATCTACACAGAGTCACAAGCAACTTACATTCTATAGAGCTAAATCTCTTTTTCTCTCTTATTTTGCTCTAGGACTAACAAAATGTTCCCAAATTCTAAACTGGTACCAATAAAAGAATAATGACTAAACAGCTCCTTGAAGTTCTCGTCTAGTGCTTGGGGGGATGGGTCAATTTCTTTGGCTACCCCAACTTAATACACTTAAACATTTTAAAAGCAGTATTATTTTTCCTTACACAGAATCTAAATTAGGACACCATAATATTTTAATAAAATTTTTTTCCTTACCCCAGAATCTACAATAACATTTGTAGATTTATTTCCAAACACAGATTCAAAGTCCACATTAAGGCCAGCTGAAGGGTGTGGCTGTGCAACTGGAGAAGGAGTGAATCCTGGGTAAACCAAAATGGAAAAAAAAGTTCAATTATTTAATAACTCTACATTTACAACTATTTAATAATGATGACAATAGAATGGAAAATGCAGTAAATTTCCCAAACAAAAACAAAGCCAATCCTTCAAGCAAAATGTTTTCTATATCACATTTTTTGCAGTGATTGGGTTTTCCCTAACAAAATCATCCTACTGACAAAATTAACAAATGAGCAACTGACACTGAACTGAAAATATGCTTCATTACAGAAATCTTTGCGTATCTTTTACCTTAATTTTGTATGAGTATCATCTTTAAAAAACTAAACACATCTAAAATTACAAGATTTTGCATGAAGCAAATGATACATACGCAATATAAGGGATCAGTTGAGAATGCAGTAAGAATTCTGTAGTGTTTAAAAAAACAAGTATGAAACCTCTCAGTATCCCCAAGATAAAAGTTTTTCTCCCTCCCACCTACCCATTTTCCATATTTCTCTCCATCCTTCCTTCAACAGTTAATCAAAAGCTAAATAGCTTAAGTTCAGTGATAGGATTCTCAATGTTGCAACTCACTAATCCTTATGTCCATCTGTATCCATGTGCTTTTAAAACATCAAAGAAAAAAGATATGCCACTTTCAACTCTCAACCACCCTCTAACTTCAACTTAGTACTTGTAACAGTGGGGATGACAAGCATAAACTCAAGCATACTAATTAAGCTGACTCTACTCTTGAAACACAAAACCATTAACAGACCTTATTCTTTCTTGCCTGCGTTACACTAATGCTAGTGGTATTACACAGACAATAAGCTCATTGTCTTTAAGATCAGCCTATACAGAGTTAACAAATATAAGGTTTCCAATTATGCGAGGTTATATTTGAGTAAGGTTCTGAATGTCTAAGGGCTGAAAAGAATTAAAATCACCTACAAATATTAGGGCTGTCATGTGATTTGGAGAACTTTCAATGATTGAGTATATCCAAATAAACAGCAACCTCGCAAGGATCACAAAGAAGAAATTATTTCACCTTTTGGAATGCTATAAGGCTCCTAAGGTCTCTTCCTTTTCTAAATTCTACTGCGTCAGAATATAAAAAACCAAAGAAACAAACAAAAACCACCTATATTAGAAGGTTAACAACTACACCATTAGGGAGAAGTTAAACTTTTGGTGTCCTAAACTTAGGATCCCTCTCTTCCCCTCCTCTATTCGGGTCAGAATCTCACTTTGATTTCTTAATGTATAACACCAGGATGTAAAGAAATACAATGATGCATGTTGTACTAGAAAGACTGATCTCAAAGAAAACTGTAAAAAGTAGGATAAGATTTGGTGAGATGTCCAAGAAGCTCCTCAAAGACAGAAACAACAATTTGTTATTAGCAAAGAACCATACAAGCTGATACACATTAATGATACTACTTTAAAGTAGCATTTTACACATCCTATAATGACTACTCTGTAGCACACACATTTTTAGAGAATGTACCAGTTTGATCGTGTTCCATACTCACATAACCCTTAAACTACTATTAACTCAAAGACATTGGTCATACAATGAGAACACAAAACACTATCAAAATACGAAATAATTTAGTATATAAATCTCCTGACTATTCATGAAAAGGATCTGAGAATCCTAGACTTACCAATTTAATAATATTTTTAAGTGTGCAAGCTGTTTAGGAATTATGCCATCAGCTTACTACTGGTTGTTCTCTTAACCTTTACATACGAAGCGAATATATCTACTCAAGAAAAAAATCTATCATGCTTAATTATGTGCCCATGCTATTAGGGTGTAAGTAGTACAGATAATGTTCTTTAAATCATTCTGGTAACAATCTTGGCTCTGATGTCACTAACTTTTAGATTATATATGGAACAATTTAAAATTAGGCCAATATATCAAATTCCTATTTTCTCCTGCTACTTTGCCTCAACTTTCTAGAATATGATTGATATAAAAGATAAGCTTATCCTTTATAGTCACACAGAAATGACTTCAATACTTTCTGTAAAAAGAGGAGCCATCTCCCGAAATGCCTAGAGATACCAATCTGTGAAATTACAACATAATTACCTAAAAGTATAAAAGGTTAGAAAGACTATAAAGTAATCCAGAACTTGTATCTCAAGTTTTAAAAGCCTCTATAGACAGAGGAAAAAAGTTTAAAAAAATTAATAAATTGCAACAGCAAATCAGCTTTTAATATTTGCTTAAAGTCACAGTTATCATGGAGGCAAGCAGTTTACTTCCAAATTAACAATTTTTTAAGTAATTATTGCATGCCTGAAAAACACACACCAACAAGGTTAGAGTTTTGCATCCTAATTTCAATGCACATCATCAATTTTTTGTGAAACTATCAGGACTGCCAACTTTTAATTTTAAAAGTTATTTAAAACAAAAGACCCAGCTAGTATCACTATTCTAAAAGAGAAAGTTTACAAAAATACACACACACACAAATGCGCGCGCGCCCATGCTAAAAAGATCAGGCGCTGAGCTCTGAGTTAAGGTAACTTTATGTTATTATTACACAGGTCCTGCTTACTCTTCCATTTCACCAAGGCTCAGTGAAAACTTTCTCACTAACCAGCACCAACCCACAGTTCATCATTTAGATACCACTGGCCTGCAGGATAAATCTCAAGAGGACAGTAATAAACTAACTAAAAAGTACAAGATCAACAAGCTTTGGGGAAAGAAAGGCATTCCAAATACCTTTTACAAAACTTGGTTGGACTGTTAATTGATTTTGGTGGTAGTTTTACAATAAATTAGGACTCATACTTTTTTGTCAAAGTAACTACTACCATTTATTAAACACTACTAAACACTATGCAAGGACTTTATAAACAGGGTATTATTTAAACCTCACATAAACCCTATGATATAGTTATTATCCCCGTTTTATAGATGAGGAAACAAAGAGAGATTACATAATTTACCCAAGGTCAAAGATTTAGTAAGCCTGTCAGAACCAAGACTTGAACCCCCATTTGTTTGATTCTAGAATCTATTAGGGGTTTTTCAGTTTAATCCCAAGTATTTCACCTTACATAAAATAGTAAGTAGAACAAGACATTTTTTACTATTGCTATATAATTAAAAACAACTCAAATTTTATGAACTTCTTGAGCTTTTCATTGCTATTAGACCAAAAAAAGTGAATAATCTTTGGCAATTTTAGAATCTAAAAGCAATAAAGAAAAAAAACCAATGTTTAAGATTTTAGCTGATGACTACATAATAATTTAGGTAAGAAGTACATTCTAATCATGATGTGGTCCACATACATAAGAATTTTAAATTCTTAAAATTTTTTGAGAGATGGGGTCTTACATGTTCCCCAGGCTGACCTCAAACTCCTGGCCTCAAGCTATCCTCCTGCCTCAGCCTCCTAATTAGCAGGAATTATGGGTACCAGCTACTGGACCCAGCTCCCAAGATGGTTTTTAGTGGTAGTCATTTTGATACTTTTATATGCCTAGCAAAGTGCTAGATGTTACATAGTCATGTATGTAAACCTCATGACAATCCTGCAAGACACTATTATCCTAACTTGCATAGCCTTAAAACGGTTAAATACTTGCTTAAAGTCATAGTTCATGAAGCAGAACTAGAATTCAAACCTAAGTTCATTAGGCTCCAAGCACATACCATCAAACGCCCTAATAAATTCCATTTTAAAAATACATTTAGTCCTGTCCAATTCTTGCGATCAAGAGCCTCAATTCTTTAGTTGTGTCAAGCATTCTTTTTAATCCCAACTTAACTACAGTAATAACTACTATGCACACAGAAAGTATCAGCTGGACTTTGAGGTTTTACTGCTACCACAATGGCCTTGAATATATGTGGAAAGACATAGATTATACAAAACTTCAGATTCCATAACCTTGTAATATTAAAACGTTTACATGCTTGTGAAAATTTAAGGTTTGAGAATGGAGTAAAGTAAGAAGATGATAAGCATCTATTCATAAAATCACCAAGTGTTTAATTAAGGCAAATGAAGTTAGGCAAAAAGTAGTGTGTTCTTTGAAAGCAAGTAAGTATATTTTTTCTTACCAAGTTTATAAAAACTAATTTTAAGGAAAAAAAAATCCTTCCTGCATAAATAAGTTGTAAAGATACTGTTATCTAGCTCCAAATGAGCCGGCTACAGTAGAAGAAACAAGGCACATAAAGGTAGTATTAGGAGAAACTTAAGTGACACAAACAATTCTGACAAGGCACACAAGACAGGAAGGCAGGAAAGGAGTAACGACAGGCAAAAAAAGAGGGGAAGAGGGAAGGAAAGAATCAGGGAAGCAGCTAGGGAGGCAGGCAAGGAATAAGAGGAAGAAGAGAAGGTAGAAAAAAGAAAGAGAAGGGGAGGAACAGTTATGAGTGGGATGGGTAATTGAGAAAACAAAAAATGGGGGGAGCCCAAGCACTTGGCATTCTTCAAATTACAACTTACTAAAAAAAGAACTTAAGGCTCCATTAAGTACTTTTAAAAAAACTATTCTGTTTGCATAAATTAAAAGAAAACCCAACACTGTATCTCATTAGAGAAGAAATATGAGGCAGTTGGCTTTTTAGCCAACATGATCCTGTCCTCTAATGTGTGGTTTTATAGGTGAGAAAGCAAGCCTAGACACTTTCACAGACACTCACATATGCAGCATAGTTAAGACCATAACTCAGTCTCCTTGACATACAATTCAGTGTTCTTGAAGCTTCAATGAGGACAAGCTACCTATTACACTATTGCCTATTACACACATCATTGTATCAAATGTCTTCCCTCTGTCAAGATCAGAAGCTGCCTAGATACATAGCTATTCTGATTTTTCTGGATTGTTCTTAATCCTATAGAGTAAGGGTTGGCAACTTTGTATCAAAATGACATGAAAGAATTACTGCAATAAATTATCACACTTTGGGTATATATGTATTTCAAGCTATTAGACTAGTCATATTTTTAGAAGACCTGATTTGGAACTTTGTCTATTCTCCTTCTACTAACTCACTTTCTAGTTACTTCTTCCTTCCCCTCACTCATATATATCTAACAGAATATTTAGAATATGGTCACACGATTTGTTTAGGGTATACTGATGACTTTCTGCATGCTATTTTAATGAAATATTTAAATTCACATTACCCTAAGCTGCTTCTCTGAACTGAACAAAAGAAGTTTCATTGTCTGCCGTGCATGGTGGCTCACGCCTATAATCCCAGCACTTTGGGAGGCCGAGGCAGGCAGATCAAGAGGTCAGGAGATTAAGACCATCCTGGCCAACACGGTGAAACCCCATCTCTACTAAATACACAAAAAATTAGCCGGGCGAGGTGGCGGGCGCCTGTAGTCCCAGCTACTCGGGAGGCTGAGGCAGGAGAATGGTGTGAACCCAGGAGGCAGAGCTTGCAGTGAGCCAAGATCATGCCACTGCACTCCAGCCTAGGCGACAGAGCAAGACTGTCTCAAAAAAAAAAAAAAAAAGAAGTTTCATCGTCTTTGGGGCTGCGGGGGGAGCAGGGTTAGCATCTTTTCAGCAGAATTCAAAACATTTATTTCAGCTTCAGTATATATTTTAAAACTTACTATTCCCTATATAACCTCAGTGTGAAATTCTGCCTTTTTATACTATAATTACAGAATATCCAAATCAAGTTGTGTTTCTGCTTTACTATTTAAAATGGAACACATACTTCCTACTTTTATCTCCATACTATCAATAAAGTGAAATCTTTCAGAATGGGATAAAAAATATGCATAGATTTTGGACAATATAAAACTGTGACATGCAACAGCTATAAGAGAAACAAAAGATTAAAGATAGCTGCTAAGAGTGATTAACCACCCTCTCTCCCAAGCACAAAGAGAAAAATATAAACACATATAAACAAGTAAGTTTAAGAGATGTTACTTTTCAACCAGTTCTCCAAACTAAAACAGGAAGCTGCATGTGATACTAGACAGCTAGAGTACTGCACTGTAACATGATAAGAGAACAAAACGCTAAACAAAAAAAAAGAGTTCAACATCAAGAGAAATTTTCCTAAAAGTTCGTATAAATAAAATTGAGATACTAGTGTCAATTTAAAAAACTCACTACATGATTGCCGGTTAGTTTCAGAATTTGATATTAAAATCTGAAGTAATTATTGCAGTGCTTTTAAAGTAATTAATGGACACGTAAAATATAGTTAGGCAGTATAAACATTGATTGGAAAAAAAGGTTAAATGGTACTTTACCAACAAACATTTCATGAGTAGGTGTCCTAGTAGTGAAAGTGGATACATCTGAAGAAATGGAAAGGTGAACATCACCACTACTTTTTGTGAGGAAAGGATTTAAGCTTGGAATGGCATCATCAACAGCATCTACAGTAGCAGAGAAAGGATCTGTGCAGTCCAAATGTATTACAGCAAAATGAAGAAAGGAAGTAAATTAATTAGTATTGTAATTAGTCAAAAGATGAAAAGTGAAAAATAGTAGCTATATTATCATTTATTAATCTTAAATGTCTAAATTCTCAAAAACAAAAAAATATCTAATTATCAAGATGGAAGAATTGCATTTAACATATTTTAAAATTAATCCTTAGAAAAAAATCATTTTATTTGTTAACACCAGAAAGCCAATAGCGAGGTAGTTAAAAAAGAGAACAATAACCAAGATATTTCTATAAAGAGCCACCCATCCTGCACCAACCTTCCCTGTCCTAGGTGAGTGTGTTGGTCGTGGTGGTATAGCTGTGTTTACCTGAATAACTGATATCGACAATAGGTATGTGTGTCATGAGTAAACTTTCAAAGAAAAAAAGAGGGTAATGACAAATTAAGGGTAAGGAGCTGTTTCTGGCATGTGCAGATAATTCCTGCATATATTCAAAATAAAAAATAAAGATGAAGAAAAAAAATCTAAGCATGGGGGAAAAGAGTTTTAGATAATTAAGAACAGAGATGAAAGAATGCCCACTTAATAGATCGGCAACAGCTTTGAATGTCTAAGAGCTTTAGTCTTTAAATGATTTGCTAAAGGAACAACAGAAGTGTTGTTTCCCTATCAGAATGATATCAAATATGTACCATTATCAAATGCTTTATCTAATGTTATTCTAGAATCAGATAAATACTATACTGATACTTTATTCAAGATAATTATCATTCTAATGACTGAAACCTATTTTCTTTACTTCTCAAGATTTAAAAGTTAACTAAATGGGGAAAGACAAAATAAAAGTAGCAAAATATTACCATACTTTTTTCTTTGTAACATAATTAAAAATAAGCGGATACTCCTGTAATTCTAAACAGTAGAATCTTTCTTGTCTGTTCTAGTTTAGTTCTTGACCTTCACTGAAATATACTGGGGTACCTTCACACTACTAGGTACTGTATTTTACTCTCAAGATTGTTTCACACTACTAGGTACTGTAATTTACTCTCAAGATTGTATTACTGCACATTAAGAAGGCAACACTGGCCTAAGGACTAGCTCATTTACTATGGTATAGACACATTTCCTTTAAAGTCAAAAAATTCAAGGCAAGCATTCTGCAAGCTCAAATACAACTGTTTGAAAAAGGAAAAAAAAATCAAGAAAATACTCAGGTTATGATTTTAAAATAACACATCTTTTCAATACAACTTTTCTGTAACATAAGAACTTTTCTATAATAGTATTCTTATGGAAAACCAATTCACACTAAAAAAAAAAATGAAGTCCTACAAATCTATTAAAACACGCTGATTATGCTATTCAAACGCGAAATCTTTCCCATCACTCCACTCCCCAGTAAATGGAACACTGGGAAAAAAGAATCAGAAAACGATAAGAAATAAAAAGTAGAAAATAGTTACAAGAAGTTGCAGGGGGGTGCAGTGGGTTTTTTTTGTTTTGTCCTTTTTGAGAGTGGGTCTTGCTCTGTTGCCAGGTAGACTGCAGTGGTACAATCATGGCTCACTGTAACCTCAAACTCCTGGGCTCAAGTGATCCTCCCACCTCAGCCTCCCGAGTAGCTGAGACTACAGGCACGTGCCACCGTGCCTGGCTAATTTTTGTAGAGATGCTATAATACCAATGCTAGTCTTGAATCCCTGCCTGGACTCAAGTGATCCTCCTGCCTTGGCCTCCCAAAGTGCTGGGATTACAGGCATGAGCCACCAAGGACAGTGGTTTTTAGTACTAAAAATATATGTATTTTTTAGCTAATATATATACTGATGGTCACTCTAGCTTCTTCTTGCATAAGAAAGGAGTTGCATTAAGCTTAAAGTTGGCCAGTTAGGCTGAAAGGTCTGATTTTTTTTTTTTTTTTTTTTTGAGACGGAGTCTCGCTGTGTCATCCAGGCTGGAGTGCAATGACGTGATCTTGGCTCATTGCAACCTCCAGCTCATTGCAACCTCCACCTCCTGGGTTCAAGCAATTCTCCTGCCTCAGCCTCCCGAGTAGCTGGGATTACAGGCGCGTGCCACCACGCTCAGCTCATTTTTCTATTTTTAGTAGAGACGAGGTTTCACCATGTTGGCCAGGATGGCCTCGAACTCCTGACCTCAGGTGATCCACCCACCTTGGCCTCCCAAAGTGTTGGCATTACAGGCATGAGCTACCACACACAGCCAAATGTTCTGTTTTTAAATACATGATATTAATAGCTGCAGAGAATTTTAAAAGTACATTGTATTTTGTCAGACAAGTAAAATACCTGTTTTTCACGCAAAAAAAAAAAGCCATGAAGTAAGTCATTTTTTAAAAAAACACACATTATTTCTGTAACAGATCCATTGCTTTATGAGAAAACACATGTTCAAGAAAGGTTACCAGTTATCCGCTGTTCTACTGACAGGTTTTATGTAGCACCTAATTTCAATCACTTCCTATTACGTGAAACACCTTAGAGAAGAATATTCAGAAATATGTGCAAATGTATTCATAACTAGATCAATCAGATAAGGAAAACCAGTTCCTAATCTACTTGACAAAACACTACAGGTAATCTATAAGATGTTAATCTATTAATGGACATTATACTATAATAATAAAAACCAATTCATTAAGGTATAATAATAACACTCCAGCTATTTCAAGTTAACCTATTAAACTGGCAATTCTAAATCCCTTAAAGTTCTTTTTTTTTTTCCTTTAGACAGAGTCTTGCTCTGTCGCCCAGGGTGGAGTGCAATGGCACAATCATGGCTTACTGTAGCCTCGAACTTTCTGTGCTCAAGCAATCCCCCCACTTTAGCCCTCTGAGTAGCTGGGACCACAGGTGTATGGCACCATGCCTGGCTAGTTTTCTTTTTTTGTAGAAGCAAGGTCTCGCCATGTTGCCCAGGCTGGTCTCAAACTCCTGGGCTCAAGCAATCGTCTGCCTCAGCTCCCAAAGTGCTGGAATTACAAGTGTGAGCCACTGCACCCAGTTTAAAATTTTTAAATACAGTTTTGTCCATTATTTTTTTCATTATTCATTCAAGTTTATTTTTTTGAGACAGAGGTTCGCTCTGTCGCCCAGGCTGGAATGCAAGGGCATGACCTTGGCTCACTGCAACCTCCACCTCTCAGGTTCAAGCGACTCTAGTGCCTCAGCTTCCCGAGTATGTGGGATTACAGGTGCACACCACCACACCTAGCTAATTTTTATATTTTTAGTAGAGATGGGGTATCACCATGTTGGCCAGGCTGGTCTCAAATTCCTAACCTCAAGTGATCCACCCACCTCGACCTCCCAAAGTGCTGGGATTACAGGCATGAGCCACCACACCTGGCCCAAAAGTTTAATTCTATGCTACACTAGAGTCATTAAAAAAAAAAATCCAAAAAAAGTTAAAACAAAGACTAAAATGGCACCACAGTCATACTATAGCCTTTAAGTCCTAAACAACTGATACCTACATTCACACACAGTAAGTTGATTTTTTTTAAAACATTGTTTGGTAAAGACAAGGTCTTGCTATGTTGCCCAGGCTGGTCTCGAACTCCTGGGCTCACGCAATCCTCCTGCCTTGGTCTCCTAAAGCATTGCAATTACAGGTATGAGCCACTGCACCTGCCCAGATAATCAGATTTTTTCATCAAGTGTTTTGTGTTTCATGCCAGCTAAAAGTAAAGCAAATTACACTTCAGAATGGATTCTATTACACCTAAACTAAAATCTGAAATCTTGCTTCAAATACTCAACAGTGTACCAAGCTGATAATATTGTGTATTTTTAGATATAAAAACTCAAAGTTTGCTATAATACAAAATATTCAGGGTGATGAAAACCTAGGTCTTCTCAGGTATTAGTATTCAATACCCACTGCTTGTTTAGACTCCACAACACTTCTTGAAAAAGTCAAGGCTCATTAACAATACAATGAGGGCAACAAGAGAGCTTCTGTTCTCTCATTTTCATTCTACCAAAAGGTGGAATCTTAAAATGTCTTTCATATACACATACAAACTTTTCTTCCCTTTATCTCTACCTTATCACTAATCTATCTATGACCAGGAATGCACATCATTTCTGTGGTGTTTATAAGAACTAAATTAAATACTAGGTCTATTATTGGCATTCATTTTTAGCTAATAAAAGCCAATGAAAGAATAGAACAAGATTTGGGGATTATGAAAAAAATCATACCTTTGCTTTGTCATATACTATAAAAGCAGCATTATATGTAAACTGTTACATATTTAAGTGTTCAGCTAAATAGTTAACTTCAAAATACCCTAAGCATTTAATGTTACAATCTAAGCTTTTCATATATGTGATTTCTTTTCTTTTGAGACAAGAGTCTCACTCTGTTGCCCAGGCTAGAGTGTGGTGACACAAATCTCGGCTCACTGCAATCTCCGCCTCCCGGGTTCAAGTGATTCTCACGCCTCAGCCTCCTGAGAAGCTGGGATTACAGATGTGCGCCACCAAACCGGGCTAATTTTTGTATTTTTAGTAGAGACAGGCTTTTGCCATGTTGGTGAGTCTGGTCTGGAACTCCTGTCCTCGTGTGATCTGCCCACCTTGGCTTCCCAAAGTACTGGGATTACAGGTGTGAGCCACCGCACCTCGCCATATATGAGATTTCTTTATTTCAGTCTAACTTTTAGTTAGTTTAGTCAAACTTTAATTTTAAAAATTAAAAAAATATGTATCAATATGATTGTCCTGGATATGAATACTGACTTGAATTAGAACATTCTTGGCTTAAAATACTCTTCAGCATCATGCGGAAGTCAAAACCTTGGTTATCACCAACTCAGAAGCCAAATATCCTTATATGAAAGTCAAGACAGGATTTAATTCTGATTAAATTATGGGACTTAATATGGGGGAAATTTTTACAGAAATAGCATACAAAGCAAAATAAACTAAAACAGAAAAGTAAAACATGATTAAATGTATTCCAATATATTGCAGTCTGTCACATAGAGACTTTGATGGAATAATGTCTTCTAACAGGCCATAGAACAATTCTTACAGATTGAAATTACTTAGAATTGTTCTCCCACCATAACAGTCTATTTGCTGTCACATGTGACTTTAACAATTTCAAGCAAAAACTTCAACTTGTCATTTTTAGTTGTACGTGGTGTCCAGACAAAACAATTAGGAATTGCAGTTCAGCTTCTTTGAAATGTTAAATATATTTTATTTGGCCTTCTGTAAAATTTTAATCTATTTAGAAAACAACTCAGCCTTAGTTTTAAAAAAAATACTACATTTTTTAAAAAAGGAAATAAGCTGAAACTGCTTAAATGATCATGTTAATTCTACTAACCTTTTCTAAAGCAATTCACAATAAGGAAGGCCAGAAAATAATTAAGAATCAAAAATCGAGAAATAACCATAGAAGGGTATCAAGAAACTCCTTTCTAAATCTTAATTTGCTATCTACCAGTTCATTCTGAAATAATCTAAATTACTTAACATTAATATCTTGTCATTTTTAGGAAATTACTCTCAGATCTTAAGATTAGCTAAATTAAACCTAGCCTTCAAAGTCCAATTGTTTTAAATCAGTTCAGATCTCACAAAACTAGCCTGAAATCTAGTATTTTAGGGTTTCACTATCCGCTCTGTGCCCCACCTTGACACCGAAAGAACTTGTCCAGAAGAGAAAGCGCCCACGTATTCAACTAACGTTTACAAACTACCTGTCAGAACAAAATATTTTAAAACCTGCCTTCATAGAGCTTATTTTCTAGGATATAGTTCCTTAAAAATTTTAAATGTTCTTAAATTCAAATCATTAAAATAAAATGAAAAAAGCTTTGTTTATATACTGTAAAACTCATTAGAATAATTAATTTATCTTGCTATGAGAGATAAGCCTATCACTTCAGAATTGCTTAAGGGCAGCAAACATACCTATTGGCACAAGGGGAAAATTCTTTGACTAGCAAAATCTTTCAGGTCTTAATTTAAAAAAACATTTAAAACATTTATGTCTTGACCATACAGCTGGTCAAGACAATCCTGGTCACAACATAGTTCCTGGGTGATAATACCATCTGAGTTTTATTAGAACTTTATCATATACTTAACACAAAGATAAGTTATTTCCCCAAAAGTTAAAACAAAAATTCTACACCAAAATCAAAATAACCACTATGCACTTTCTGGTTATGAAACAAAATTCAACATTAAAAGAATAATCTCATACCTAAAATACACTTGGTCCTTCCTCTTACATTTATCTTTATTAAATATCATTTCATAATTTATTTGAACATAAATTCCTAAATTATTTATAATAAATGAACATACCTTCAAGGGATAAAACTGCTTCACTGCCATTTTAATATTTAAGTTCTCATGTATCAAGTGTAATAAAAAACTACAAATAAGTAAAACACCACAGAATGAGGAAAAGAGATGCATGTAAAATCTAAAATAGAATTCATCAATGCTTACCTCCCCATGTACTTGCTACCTGAGAAGCAGTTGACATAGGATGTACAGATGGGTGAAAAGTTGGCTGCTGCAAATCAAGCAGATCATTGGGCAGCTTTGATGTGCTAGAAAGATATTTTGGAAACGTGTTTTATTTACCAAAAAAACTTTGCTACTTTAGGGTCACCTTCTCTGCCCACCACAGATAAAAACATTAAAAACAAGGGAGAAAAGTCTCATTAATATAAATTTCAAAAGAGGAACAGTTTCTTCATATAATAGCATATTTCTAAGGAGGCTTGGAAAAATAATCTAATATCATATCTTAAGTTTATACAGGATTCAAAGAACAGTAGCTCTTCTGAAAAGGATAAATGTCTTTCCCCGGAAAAAAACTAATTTCCTTATTAAAATGAACCTAAACAATAAGATTCTAAAATACAAAATATCATAGCAATTTTAATATTTTAAAAATTCTTTTAATATTCGCAGAACTTGAATCACATTTACAATACAAAGTAAAATACTCCTTAACCTCACTTCTAGTGCCTCAGTATCCCAACTATGTATCAATGATACAGGGAAAAAATTTTACCTGCATTTATGAATAGAGCTACCCCATTATACAACACACTATTTACATGATATATTTCTTTCTTTTTGTTTTTGAGACAAGAGTCTCGCTCTGTCGCCCAGGATGGAGTGCAGTGGCACGATCTTGGCTCACTCACTGTAACCTCAGCCTCCCGGGTTCAAGTGATTTTTCTGTCTTAGCCTTCCGAGCAGCTGGGACTACAGGTGCACAGCACCACACCTGGCTAATTTTTGTACTTTTATAGAGATGGGGTTTCACCATGTTGGCCAGGCTGGTCTCAAACTCTTGACCTCAGGTGATCTGCCCGTCTCGGCCTCCCACAGTGCTGGGATTACAGGCGTGAGCCACTGCACTCAGCCTGTTAATTTATTTTATTTTTTTTTTTGAGACAAGAGTCTCACTCTGTTGTCCAGGCTGGAGTGCAGTGATGCAATCTTGGCTCAATGCAACCTCCACCTCCTGGGTTCCAGTGATTTGCATGCCTTAGCCTCCCAAGTAGCTGGGATTACAGGCGCATGCCACCATGCCTGGCTGATTTTTGTCCTTTAGTAGAGACAGGGTTTCACCACATTGCCCAGGTTGGCCTCAAACTCCTGACCTCAGATGATCCACCCACCTCAGCCTCCCAACGTGCTGGGATTACAGGCATGAGCCACCATGCCTGGCTTACATGATATATTTCTGACCTCAAGACTTCTATGTGATTTTAATGAACAACTCAAAACATGACCCTAGAGTGTCTAAGAATTCAAACACAATACAGATAATTTTTTTAAGGGGTCTGGGTGCAGTGGCTGACGCCTGTAATCCCAGCACTTTGGGAGGCCGAGGTGTGTGGACTGCTTGAGTCCAAAAGTTCAAGATCAGCTTGGGCAAAATGGCAAAAAAAAATACGAAAAATAGCTGGGCATCGTGGAGTGCGCCTATAGTCCCAGCTACTCAGGAAGCTAAGACGGGGAATGCTCGAGCCCAGGAGGTTGAGGCTGCAGTGAGCCATGACTGTGCCACTGCACTCCAGCCTGGGTAACACAGTAAGACACTGTCTCAAAAGAGAGAGAGAATAAGAGAGAGACAGGCAAAGAGACGGGGTCTTGCTATGTTGCCCAGGCTAGCATTGTACTGCTGGGCTCAGGCCTTCCTCCTGCCTCAACCACCTGAGTAGCTGGGACAACAGGCACATGCCACCACACCCAGCTCCTAATTTTTAACTTATATATTCTCCAAAATAGAATGTTTTTCTTTTTAAATGGATATACAACAATTGTACATATTTATGGGATACATATGATATCATGATACATGCATACCATGTAATTATCAGGATATCTATCACAACTCAAACATTCATCATTTCTCTGTGTTGAGAACATTCTAAATCTTCTAGCCACTTTGATATAGATAACGCAATTATTATTACTAACTAGTAATTCTACTGTGCTATCAAACACTAGAACTTATTCCTTCTAACTGTATTTTTATAAAAAAGTTTTGAAGACATGTCTTTTAGATGTAAAATAGTTGTGTAGATAGTAGATATAAATGCATTTAGTGCTTTGGGGAACATATAGAATATACAATAAGAATTCTATAAATGGGCTGTAAGATTTGCCCTTAATTACTATTAAAAAAGTGAACACTTTTAGTATGTGAGATAAAACAGTGAAATTAGTTCTTTATCCAATAATTTGTTTCAGCCTCAAACACTGAACATTCTTTTCGCTTGTCTCTCCTAGGACAGACTTCTTTCCAAGGTCTTCATGTTGAGAACTTGCCCCTTAATGGGGTCAATGTTACTTAACTGAGGATTAAAGAAGGTAGCATACATGAGCAAACAAATCATAAAGCTGAAAGGAAAAAGAGAACTAAATTCAGCAAACACCTACTAAGATTTTAGGGAGCAGGTAGCAACTGAGAATGCACACAGCAAGCAGTTCACATAGTAAAACTTACAATGAGCTTTTAGGCTCAGCTATTAGGAGTCAGTAGGCAGGAAGACGAACTTTCAAGGGTGAGTTAACAAAATAAACAGCAACAACAAAGTGAAAGGAAAAAACTCACCACTCTCTATGGAACATTTAACATGTGCTAATAATGCACTGTGCTAATAAAAGCTAGTCATCTGGGAGCATCTTAGAAACAAAAATTCTTGGGTCCCAAGTCCCACCTATTGAATCAGAACTCCAGGATTGGGACTCAGATATCTGTAGTTTAATAAACTCTCCAAATGTTTCTGATGTTAAAGTTGAGAACCACAATCTCACTTGAAAACAAGTTCTCAAAAAAAGTTAAGAACTAACAGAGCCAGGATTCAAACCAGAATCTGACTTTTAAACTGCTTTAAGCCACTCTGAGGTAAAAGACAAAACAGGTTTAGAAAATGTCAATTATTTTACTTTACCCCACAATATTATATTTCCACGTTAAGTAGCTTAAATTAGACAACAAGATTATTAAAGTTAGTGTGGTAGGCTTCAATACCAAGAAACCTGGCAACTAAACTGTCACCATGTTCCAGATTACAGAGTTTAAAACCAGGAAACAGATATGACAGATGTTTAATATCCAATGAAATGGTATTTTAAAATATACATCATACCCATACGTCAAAGAACTATAAAGGGTCTTGAATCATTAGATGTCTCATAAATGTGTTTAATCATAATTTTTACACAATGAAAAGTTTGCCCAGAGATAACAGCTACATTCCTATTAGCATAAATCAGTGATTTAATTATATTCAATTTCCTAAATATGTAAAATATAAACTCTTACCACTTTATCTTTAGGTATTATACCAATATCACCATTTATCGCCACCTCTTTGTGTGAATAGACTATAAAAGCATAAATAAAAGTAAACCTGAAAAGTCCTGCAAAATTTCTATTAGAAGTCTTTGAACTTACAGTTTCAAAGGTAACCTTAACTTCTACTCCTACCTGTTAGAAGAACTAGGGGTAGAAAATATGTCAATGGCTGGTGCAGTCATTATCCCTCCTGCTGAGGTGGATACAGGAGAGGCTGCAGTTGTTAAGGAGGTATGAGGTTTCTTTGCAAGTTCTTTTAGGCGCTGTTCCTGTTAAGAAAGGGAACTACCATAAGGATTCCAGAAACTAGATTTGTTTGTACAACCTCTGAAAAAAGCATTTTCTAATTTGTTCTGATAGCAGATATTCTGTTTTACCTAATTCTATGTCAGGATGAAAAGTCAGACTGAGTTTCAGCCCATTAACACTATACATTTAAGACTCTGTGCAGAGGCCCCATTTACCTAATGAACACCTGTACTCATTTTTCCAAATATGGAGAATGCACAAACTTACCTTTAAAGCTTTCAAACGTGCCTGTTCTTCCTCTAATGCTGCCTGCTTTTCCCTTTCATCCACTTTGGTCAGAGATAGACCAGTGCTTGCGAGGGAAGACACTGCATTGGAAAGCGTAGTTGCCCTAGGATAATTGAATAGAGATAATTTGGCTTTTTGCTAAACACTTCACATTACACCCAGGTCAGGAAATGGTCTGGCAACCTTGCCATGGATAGGCACTATAATTATAAACTTAACTTCTGGATTCAAACACAGTACTTCAGATGAAATATTCCACCCAGTGATCTACGGGATTAAAGCAATTAGAAAAATCTTGACTTACATAAACACTCACTGCTTTTAGAGTAAATGTTTGACTTTGGAAAGGGTTCACAAGAGAGTGGGGCACATTGCCTCTTCCAAGCCCCAAGAGAGGAAACCAATGCAATTGGGAAAGAGCCCACATACTCCCACAAAATCCCTGATGGGAAAAAGTGCTGAGCTTATCACAGGGAAAACCCTCTGCTAATTTACAGCCTACGTTTTGGCAGTGCCACAGAACACCAAAACATGCATACCAGTAATACGTAACGGAGGTCTAGGTATGTTTCACCTATAACAACATCCCCAGAGGACTTCAGGTTCCCTCAAAAGAAGATTGGTTTCAATCTAGTCACCAGGTCATCTGGCATCTTTCTATGTGCTGCCCTTTTGCCAAACTAGAATTTCCTTTTTAACATACACATACAATGTATCATCTTTCACTGGCAAGCCACCTCCTTTCCCTTTTATCAAAAAAGTATCCACACTGTAAACCTCAACATTAACTTTCCAAATGTTAACTCTAGGCTAAGTAAAACAAGTGGTAAAGAATTCTAACTTGAAGAACTACCTTGAGCTTTATTAATTTTCCTTTTACCACAAACTAAACATCATTAGTTTTACTCTAAGCACATAAAGTGGTAAAACTCTTCTAAATTTTACGTAAAATTAGTATTATAAATAAGCCAATAAAAAGGTACAACTCAGAAGACAAAGGAAGAGTGACATAGTTATGACAGAAGAAATGCAAGAAAACAATACATTTATGATTAAACATTCAGGTAAAATTGGTGCACCTAACAGCATGGCTCTTTTCCTTCATTATTCTGCTCAAATAAATAGAGACTTATTGTGTTGATTGCTACTTCAAAATCCTACTAGAAAAATCAAAGTACAAATCTAGGATTAAAAATAAGTACTCAAAATCCAATAATGGGCATTTTCCTTTGAAAATATATTTAAATTTTATTACTAAAAGAAAGACTAAAGTTATGAAACAATCAGAAAGTCTAAAATAACCAAAGGAAAGTTCTCACCATACAAATTCTTTCTTCATGCTGTTTTAAAAAAAGCTTCATATGAAAACATGAGAGTAACTCAAGTAATTTCTTAACCCAATGCAAAAATCATGTTACCAGATTGATATGAAATGATATGTGTTACTTTCAATTTGCTAGGTTAACTGGTCTTAGTCTGAGGAATTAGCTTAAAACATAATAAAGTGATTAAAATATAAAATATCAATAATCAACCCCATGAACTGGCATTAGACAGAGATGATGCAATTTGATGTCTGATATTCTAGGTTTGAGTCCCAGCATTGCTACTACATACTTCACAGGGCTATTGTTAGGATTGAGCAAATTTATATAAAAGTATCTTGTAATTATAGGCCTGGCACGGTGGTTCATGCCTGTAATCCCAGCACTTTGGGAGGCTGAGGTGTGCCGATCACTTGATTTCAGGGGTTCAAGACTAGCCTGGTCAACACGGTGAAACCCTGTCTCTACTAAAAATACAAAAATTAGCCAGGTGTGGTGGCATGCATCTGTAGTCCCAGCTACTTGGGGAGGCTGAGGTGGAAGAATCTCTTGAACCCAGGAGGTGAAAGTTGCAAGTGAGCTGAGATTGTGCCACTGCACTCCAGCCTGGGCAACAGAGTGAGACTCTGTCTCAAGGGGGGAAAAAGAAAAAGAAAAAAAAAGTATCTTATAACTATAAAGCATCATACAAAACAATGCACTAACATCTTTAGGAGAAATTTTGACATCATAAACACATTTCTAAACTATGCAGTCACTGTCATTATCTTAACAGATGCTGACATTTATTGAAGGTCAGAAACTATTTCAAGAATTTGCATGTATTAATCCATTTAATCCTGATACTAATTCTATGAGGTTGATAATACAATTAAACCCATTTTATAGAAAATCAAATCAAGATAAAGAGAAATTAAATAGCTTGGAACTTGAGCTGATTTCATCTACTCCCTCAGAAAAATCACTCTTGCTCTTTGTCCTACAAAGAATGATGTACCTGCTTGCAGCTGTAGAATCTTTGATTTTCTTTCCTTCCAAGGAAGCTAAGTGTTGTTCCAAAGCATCAAGAAGACTGCTGGGGGCCTGCAATTGTACAAATATTAAGAATTTCATGATAATTAGGTCACTGGTCAAATTAAATCAAGTATCATCTAATCAGAGAGCAACAAAAATAAACAGGTATGTTCTTCATGTACTAATTAACAGTGGAGTTTTAGCTACTTAATGAGAATGACAATCTTACTGTTATTATATAAACATGACCTAGTTGGAAATATTAAGAAACATTACCAAAAACGTTAAGAACAGAAAACTATGTAAACATGAAACATTTTTTTAAAATCTTGCAAGTACTTAAATTTTAAAGTAAAACCATACTCCTAAAAGCTAGACACACTACTGAGCATGCAGAAGGTACTTAATAAGCACTGCTGAGCAACTGAATGTGTTCAAACATGACTCTGGAATAATTATTGATAAATGACACTGAACACTGGCATCAGGGAAATGAAAATGAAAATCACAATGAGATACATCTTTTCACTTACTACAATGACTAAAGTTAAATACATTAGCAATATCAAATGTTGGTGAGCACATGGAACAACTGGAACTCTCATATATCACTAGTGGGAGTTTATCACCTTGAAAATGGATTAGGCTGTTTTTTACAAAGTTAAATACATACCTATCTTAATGACCCAATTCCATTCCTAACTATTTACCCCAAAGGGATAAAAACTTATCTCTGTAAGAAAAGACTTAATGTTTAATGTGGCTTTATTTACAACAGTCAAAAACGGCAAATAATCCAAAAGTCCATCATTTGGAAAATGGATAGACAAAATTATGGTAAATATTATTCAGCAATAAAGAAGAATTAATTAATGGTATATTCAACAACATATAGACAGATCTCAAACAATATGATGAGCAAAGAAAGCCAGAATGCAAAAGTAAACACTTGTATGACTACATTTATATTAAGTTTAACAAACAACAAAATTATGCTATTAGAAAACAAAACAGTGATTGTGGAGGTGGGTAAGAAGTGACTGGAAGGGGGCATAAGGACTGGGGAAATAGAATTTTCCTATCTTGAATGATGTGTTGGTTACACAAATGTTTATCAAACTGCACTGAAATGAATATTTACCTTTTTTTAACAGAAGACTATTTTAAAGTCAGGCTATAGGTCAAATCTCAACCTAATAGAAGAAAGCTTTCAAAAGGAAACCTCTTCAGTGTGCAGACTAAGAACTGCCCACTAGAAGTGAAGCAAATGCATCGGTAGCGTTTACTTACCCTAAATATTCTATAGGATTTGAAATACAGTTTCTGGATTACAGGATCTAAAAATAGTTAAAGGGGCAATACCTACTAATTTCTCTATCATTTATGACTTTAACAACTTCTTTCATCCACTATTTCCTCTATATACCAGGACCTTAGCCCAAGGGAGATACAGTAGAAAACCATTTAAAACCAAATACTACATTGGAAGATGAACTTCTTTGTTGAAATGAGAGTACACATGCACTTCCTACAGCCCCAGCAAAAATGTTTGCTAATCAGCAAGCAAAGCACTGTCTTTAGAGCTTTCAGAAATAAGGAGGATGTTGATGATAGTGGTTAACATTTAAAAAGCTCTCCTCACACAACAGGTACTACGCTAGCTACCTTGTAGTAGTCACTGAATCTATGAAGCAGACACTACTGGTATATCCATTTTACAGATAAACTACCTGAGACAGTGAAGATTAAGTTATCTGTCCAAGATCACATATTTGATACACAAAAGAAGCCAAGATACGGAAGGTATCACTGACTTTAAAGACTACATAATTAACTACTGTGGTACCAAATCCTAAACTGAAACTCTGGTCATAGAAACTGTAGTTCATCTTTTTTCTGAAGGGTTTAAGCTGTGGCTTACAAATAAAAATATTAAATTACCAAGTTATGATAAGTAAGACAAACCATTTCTAAAATCCCTTCTAAATATATCTGGCTATTCTTTGAAAGTCACAGTGACTCACACCTGTAATCCCAACACTTTGGGAAGTAGAGGTGGAACGACTGCTTGAGCCCAGTTGTTTGAGACCAGCCTGTGGAATATAAGGGGACCCTGTCTCCACAAAAAAATTAAAAAATTAGTTGGGTGTGGTGGCATATGCCTGTGATACCAGCTACTAAGGAGGCTGAGGCTAAGGATTACTTGAGCCTGGGAGGTTGAGGATGTAATGAACCATGATTTTGTCAATGCGCTCCAGCCTGGGTGACAAAGCAAAACCCTATCTTTTCTCCCTCTCCCCCAACAAAACCCAAAAGAGTGAAGAAAATGTGATGCTTTACACCTTAAAATATATAATAACAAAAAAAAAGAGTAAATAATCTCAAATTTCCACTCTTCTGCATTACCACCATCTTCCCTAAAGTGTAAACAGCTTTGTTTTATTCACTTTTGAAAACTTTCTGAATCACCCAAAGAATGCCTGGCAAGTTTCCTTTGCTCAGAGATCATCAATACAGAGGAAAAGAGGAACAGAGGTTAAAGAACCCTATTCTAATTACAATAGGGTGAATATTAACATACACAGACACATGACGACGGCCTGTAACTTCTACATCTATCCTGAGGACAATGAATTTTAAATAAAACATAAGGGAAGCATAACAAATGGGGTGGGTAACAGGGGAATCTAAAGTTGCCAAATCATTTTATACTATACGTTATTCAAGCAATGACTTATCTCATGTTCAACCCAGAATAATGTGCTTGCTCTTAATAAAGCCAATTTATTTCAAGTGGACATATACGGGATTCTTTACTTACATATAACCCACGACTAGATTTATTGCATACTCTTAGCCTTGACATTAGAGGGAAGAATCTGAACAAGTGAGTACAGAGAAACTCAGTAATAACTGTTAACAAGGCGTTTAAAAGATGTCCTGGAGGCCGGACGTGGTGGCTGAAGCCTGTAATCCCAACACTTTGGGAAGCCTAGGCGGGCGGATCACCTGAGGTCAGGAGTTTGAGGCCAGCCTGGCTAACATGGCAAAACTCCAACTCTACTAAAAATACAACAATTAGCTGGGCATGGTGGCTTAAGACTGTAATCCCAGTTACTTAGGAGGCTGAGGTGGGAGAATCGCTTGAACCCAGGAAGTGGAGGTTGCAGTGAGCTGAGATCACGCCACTGCCGCTCCAGCCTAGGCAACAAGAGCAAAACTCTATGTCAAAAAGAAACATTAAAAAAATGTCCTGGAACAATTCAAAACAAGGTAAAACAGATGTCAACAGTTGAGAGAGTTGACGGAAATGTTACAAGGATAGTTTATGCCAGGTACTTTCATTCTTGATACTCAGTAAAGAAAACAGAATAAGCCACAACAACCAGCAGGTATGAAGTTTGTTTCCTAGAAACTTTTTGAAGACGATGATGATAAAGACAATATTAAAACAGCCAACATTAGTTGAGTGTGCTTAATGCTTTAAATTTTTTTTTTTGGCATTAACTTATTTAATCCCCTGAACTACTTACTGTATGAGGTAGG
Source organism: Rhinopithecus bieti (assembly GCF_001698545.2). Classification (NCBI taxonomy): domain Eukaryota; kingdom Metazoa; phylum Chordata; class Mammalia; order Primates; family Cercopithecidae; genus Rhinopithecus; species Rhinopithecus bieti. The sequence goes on from NW_016814438.1 coordinate 2,562,213, forward strand.
TACTGTAGTATCTTCATTTTACAGATGATGAAACTAAAGCATAGAAAGTAACTTCCCCAAAGTCACAGGGCCAGCTAATGGCACAGCCGAGACTGAAATTTGGACATATCCCAAACCCTACTCTCTTAATCTAGTATTATGTTTTGAGGTTTATCCCTATTTAATTCTCCCAACTGAGTCAAACAGTCAAAGTGGAAGTTTAAAACAGGAAAATAAATACTGTATAATTCTCTACCAGCAGTATAGTGAAAATTGTTTTCTAAATATCATTTTCTAAATTCAGGTTCCAAAAGTTTTTTTTTCCCTTTTTTAAATGATGATGGGAAAGAAACAGTGATTGAAGAGATTAAATAAATGGTATGACAGTAGGTAGGCCACAAATGTAAGTGGCAAGCAGATCGTTTTATGTGGTCATAATGTTAGAACAATCTTTAGGAATACATCAAAATGTTAAAATTGGTCAAAACCTGCACTGATCCCTTTGACAGTGGGGGCTACATGTTACTTATCTTAATACTCTTCACAGTTCATACACAACAGATAGTTGATTGATATTTTAACAATATACTTACCTGTGAAAGGTCTGGTATATCACCTCTGTCAATTCCAACTTGCTGTAAGAGGAAGCATTGTATTTAATAAATTACAATAAAATATTTTATAAATAAAATTTGGAAAAATGACATCACGGCTAATACCAGTAATATTTTAAACAGACTTCTTAAGAATCAGGAAAATATTTAATCTCCAAAAATACTCAACATTTCCAATGGCTTAGATATTATTTGGTGGCCCTAAAAGTTGTTAACAGTAGGGAAACTAGAGTTGGAAAGTCAACAAATCTAAGTTACCATCCCTATGTCTTCTGAATACCTATATATAAGCTACCTTGTCACAATCTGAAAACTCCCCTCTCTTTTATGTGTAATATGACAAATATGTTAAGAATGAGAAAGCCTGACCATGAACAAGCTATCTGATGGAAAACAAAAAAAAAATTTAAGAAACAAACCTGAAGACATCGACTTTGTCTTTCTCCATAAAACATGTTTTCCCTAGAAATCACCATAGGTAACACTTTAAAAACTCATGTTCCATCAGGTAGCCCAGGTTTACAAAAATGTCAAGTGATATCTAATCAGGATATAACTGTCTTCACAAAGCAATTCCAATACACTTTCATGATGCTCAGGCCCTAGGCAATTTCTAGCAAAAAAAGAGAAATGTTTCCCGTGTATTCTAGCATCCAAATTAGAAAACTGTTTTCTGTCCCATGGCTGTGTTTCATTTTCTAATCAGTCTCCCTTCCTTTTGTGACCTCTGAGGGGTTGGTCTCAGAATGATGTCAGTAGAAAATCTGATAAAGGCCAGATACACGGTGGCTCACACCTGTAATCCCAGGATGTGGGGAGGCCAAGGTGGGCGGATCACGAGGTCAGGAGATCGACACCATCCTGGCTAACACAGTGAAACCCCATCTCTACTAAAAATACAAAAATTAGTTAGGTATGGTGGCAGGCACCTGTAATTCCAGCTACTCAGCAGGCTGAAGCAGGAGAATTGTTTGAACCCAGGAGGTAGAGGGTGCAGTGAGCAGGGATCAATCACGCCACTGCACTCCAGCCTGGGAAACAGAGCGAGACTCTGTCTCAGCAAAAAGAAGAAAAAAAAAACCTGATAAATTCATTATTACTCAGATGTTACTAATCACTGCCTGATATATTTGTCCTCTTCAAACATGTTTCAAGAGGTTACTCTTGCCTTCTTCCAGGAACTAAGGCATTCTAATTAAACTGCAAGCCCAGAGACAGTCTCCTAACAGAATATTTTAAGGCAAGGGACTCTTCATATTTTTCTTAAATCATATGGAGCAGGCTGGGTGTGGTGGTTTATGCCTATAATCCGAGCACTTTGGGAGGTCACAGTGGGTTGATCACTTGAGGTCAGGAGCTCGAGACTAGCCTGGCCAACATGGTGAAACCTCATCTCTAAAATCAGCTGGGTGTGGTGACGGGCACCTGTAATCCCAGCTATGCGGGAGGATGAGGCAGGAGAATCTTGGGAGGCAGAGGTTGAGCGAGACGAGATCACGCCATGGCACTCCAGCCTGGGTGACAGAGCAAGTCTCTGTCTCAAAAAAAAAAAAAAACTATAGATAGCAGAGAGTCTATCCCACCTAAGAATAACTTAACAGCAGATCTGGAGTATAGAAGAGGGCTTACAACTTAAGTTTGGGCCGGGCGCCGTGGCTGATGCCTGTAATCCCAGCACTTTGGGAGGCTGAGGCGGGCAGATCACCTGAGGTCAGGAGTTCAAGACCAGCCTGGCCAACATGGTGAAACCCTGTCTCTAGTAAAAATACAAAAATTAGCTGGGTGTGGTGGCAGGCACCTGTAATCCCAGCTACTCGGGAGGCTGAGACAGCGGAATCGCTCGAACCCAGGAGGCTGAGGTTGCAGTGAGACAAGATTGCACCATTGCCCTCCAGCCTAGGGACAAGAGCAAGACTTTGTCTTAAAAATAAAAAACAAAAAAAACTTAACTTTTTACTACAACTACCAAATGCAAAGAACATAAAAGGCCAAGAGGGAATGTCAACAAATTAAAACTTATTTAAAGAATTTACTAGAATCACAGCATAACCACCACCTTCTTCTGTTTTAATATGTGACTGACCCTTAAAAAATGGAAAGGATCTTTCTCCTTGAAACATTTTAAATTCAAAATAAATTTCAGTAGGCTTCATAAAACGGCAGATTAATAATAAACCTATTGTCTGATCATCCTGTTCTGTCCGACTGCTTCTAATATAGAATCATATATCACCACAGTAATAAAGCCTAGAATCACTAACTTGCTAATTCCAAAGTAACTACTTTGACATAATTGAGCAAATTATCCTAGGAAGAAATCTTTGGTGGAGATGGGTAGAGGCTGGAGAATGGGAGAACAAACAAACAAAAAAACCCTTAAGAACGCCTCTGTAGTAGCAAGATAATGCCTGCAAGTATTACCACACTTGCCTTCTGTCACAATTTCAGAAAATTATTTTTAAGCAGAGCCGCAAAATTAGATTATCCTATTACCTACATTCATGGTTTTCACAATCAAGGATAATAAATACACAAAATTCATTTCTGTCGGGGAACAAAAGCTTTTTTTTTTTTTTTTTTTTTACGGACTCTTGCTCTGTCGCACAGCCTGGCGTGCAGTGGTGCAATCTCGGCTCACTGCAACCTCCGCTTCCCAGGCTCAAGTGATTCTCCTGTCTCAGCCTCCTGAGTAGCTGGGATTATAGGTGCCCGTCACCACACTTGGCTAATATTTGTATCTTTAGTATAGACGGGGTTTTGCCCTGTTGGCCAGTCTTGAACACCTGACCTCAGGTGATCCACTCACCTCAGTTTCCCAAAACGCTGGGATTACAGGTCTGAACCACAGTGCCTGGCCAACGAAAACATTTTGAACTATGTGGCTCCAGCTGTCTCACTGAAAAGAAACCTGCACTGATACTGGATATTCTCTACCACATTTAACAATAAACATTCTCAAATATATGATTAATTCCAACTATAAAAATCTCTGGCATTACTGTATGTCACCTACTCAATTTTATAGAGAAGTAAACAATTTAAAAACAGGTAACTTTTCAATACTCGCTACTGAATAAAATATACAGCATATATTTTATTCATTATTTTATCATATTCATATCTTGGCACAGAATTCAATACAGCATAATAGTATCACTGAATACTAAATTTAAGACATTTATTTTATTTGGATAGTAAGTGATGACTTCAAAATCCATACTTACAGACAAAAAGGCAAGTTAGGAGACAGTCACTTAAAGACAGTTTACCTCTGCAACTTTGAGGAACTCTGAGATTCTTGTCATCCTAGTTAGGAACTTCTTATAGATGTCAAGACCTTCTTTGCATTGGTTCTTTTCATATCAAAATATTTTCTGACAAAATAAATGTAAAATTCTTTTGTTCACATCAAAATATAACACCCCAAAAGGAAACAAGAGTAGGTAATAGCTCCAAATAGGTCTCTAAAGAAGCATACACACTCTGCTAGAAAAATATCAGTGTTAAGCTAGCTTAGGTATTTAAAGCAAATTAGAATAGAGCTGCTATTATATTAAAAAATAGAAACATTACTTGACCCTACTCATATTCCTAGTCTGTGCCGCAATACTTTTCCTCACAATTACCTAAGTATATATTTGTGTAAACACGTATTACACTTGACCCCGTTTAAAACAGCACTAACATCTATTTCCAACCTTCTTACTAATAGTGTATTATCTAAGATAACAACTTAACTATGCCCAAATGTCACTCAGAAAGTTCATTTAAGTTTAATGTATACATAGGAGTAAAGAGGTTAATTTATACTAATTATAGTATGGAAGACTACGCCTTCTAAAGCTTTATAGAAAACCTTTATTTTCACTTGTGAAAAAATAGGCCAAATTTCCCTATCCCTATAGATTAAAGCATCCCTGAATAAGTCCATGTTACTTCAGACTATAAAAAACAGATTTATTTTTTTAAAAGTTCAT
>NW_016814438.1:2567000-2601148 GCF_001698545.2 Rhinopithecus bieti
AACATAAAACTTACTTTTTTTTTTTTTTTTAAACAGAGTTTCGCTCTTGTTGCCCAGGCTGGAGTACACAGGGAAGATCTAGGCTCACTGCAACCTCTGCCTCCTGGGTTCAAGCAATTCTCCTGCCTCAGCCTAAAACTCACTACTATCTTAACCCAGCTAAATTTTAAAGGCACTTTTATATTTCTAAAAATTAACAAAATGGGTAGAAAAAACATAGATATATCTAAAAAATAAAGTTCAACTTGCTGAACATCCTGGGTATAAAAGTATGTAATCACTTGCAGAAATAATCAGGTATAAAACTCTTTTAATTTAATTAATTGTTACAATGAATGAATATATCATAATAAATTTTTAGACAGCTTTAAGTAACGACTCAGTCAATATTATTTATCCATATGACACAAGATAAGAAATGTTACTAGGCTATAGCAGTATTTACCCAACAAATTAATAATTCCTTCATTGTATGCTGCAAACAGTCTAATGGCATCTTTGAACAGGAGCATGAAGGCAGCATTTATTACCCCATTTGTAAGTTCATTGCTATTAACCTGGGGAAAAATTGGAAAATAAAATTAGCTAATCTTAGGTTTTAAATGACACAAAAAGACTTCCTTCAAATTAAAATACAGTAAATTCCAGCATTAGGCATGTTAGTGAAAAAGACATTTATTTTCTCTAATAAATAGAGGATTATATAGGGAGATTATATAGGATTATATAGGGAGAATCCTAATAATAAAGTAAATGAAAGCAATTTATAATATAAAAAATACATATGGACAATAACATATGAAAAGAAATACAACTTCACTTATCAGGTGAATTAAAATATAATAATCAAATAAAATTACTAAAATATCCTTTCCTGAACATCAGACTATATTACTCAGTGCCCATAAGAATGAAAAAAAAAAGAACACGGTAGCTCATGCCTGTGGTCGCAGCACGTCATAAGGCCAAGGCAGGAGGATTGCTTGAGCCTGGCAGTTTAAAATGAGACCAGCCTGGGCAACATAGCAAGACTTCCTCTCTACAAAAAACTAAAACCAAGAAAAAGTAGCTGAACATGGTGGTGTACCCCTGTAGTCTCAGCTACTCAGGAGGCTGAGGTGGCAGGATTGCTTGAGCCCAGGAGTTGGAGGCTGCAATGAGCTATGATCATGCCACTGCACTCCAGTCTGAGTGACAGAGAAAAACGCTGTCTCAAGAAAACAACAAAAAAAAGATGAAAAAGCAAAAACAGACACCTGGTGAGTAGTGGCTCACCCTTTTGCAATAGAAGCAATATTTATTAAAAATGTAAATGCTTATATTATTTGAACCACCAAATTCTTTTTCTGGGTGTTAACCCTATTGAAATAGGTTTACAAATGGACACACACACACACACACACACACACACACACACACAGACAGAGACAAGAGACAGAGAGAGGAGAGAGAATTGAGTGCAGCACCGTTTAAGTTAAAAAAACAGAAAAACTAAACATCTATCAACAGGAGGATCAGATAAATTGTTATATATAACAAAGTACAATATAGACATTGAAAAGAATAAGAAATTTTATACAAATACAATATATTAAGAAAAATATGCATGGTTGGACCATGAGCTTCTATATAAACCAAAATAATGTTGAATAACTGCATCAAAATCCCATGCCTTCTAGAGCAGGGGTCAGCAAACTTTTTTTTGTAAAGGGTCAGATGGTAAATATTTTAGACTGTGGGCCACACAGTCTGTCACAACTTTTCAATTCTGCTGTTGTGACATGAAACAGCCATAGATATTATGTACCAGTGAGGCTGGCTGTGTTCCAATAATACTATTGAGGACACTGAAGCTGGAATTTCATATAATTTCCACCTGTTACAAAATATCATTTAATTATTTTCAACCACTTATAAAACATACAAAAATAGGCAGTGAGCTATAGTTGGATAATCTCTGTTCTAGTCTATGAAATACCTGTAAGATTTATTGAATGTTTACTCAACACTTACTATGTGCCACGTTAATAGGCAATGGGGGTACAATAGAGAACAAAAGAGACCTAGTTCCTGTCCTGAAGAAGCTTAAAAACTAGCAATTAAACAATTTAAAGGAAAAATCTATTTCAGCATGAAACTGTCACAGTTCCATTCACTAACTCGCACTCACAATCTCTAAAACAAAATGTCAGATAAATAATAAACAAAACATTGTAAGATAGATGCCAAAGAAACAGAACAGAGTTGAAAATGCTAACTTCTAACATATTATCAATAAATGACAAAGCTGGCAGCTTGGATGAAGTCATGGTCATTAAAATAAAAATTCCAGGGAACACAATGCCCTTGGGCAATAGCTACATAACAGGCTATTATAAGTGCTATTTAAATTTTTTCTGAATAACTGTCACGCTTTGAGTCCCATTAAATAGACAAAAACAAAATATTAAGTTGGCTATTCATTTAAAAAATACCCCTGTACATTTTTAAAATCTAAAAGTCATTATTAAAAGAAAATATATTTTCAAGATCAACCCTTTCACCACTTTAGCTTGTATATCTTAAAATTCTAAAGCCAGAGAAGCACTAAAGAAATCCAAAAGAGTCATAAAAATCAAAAAGTAATCTGACTTGAGACTATTTTATAGAAAATCCTTAGCCATATAGGATATCAGTGAGAAAACTAGAGTCTGTGAAAACTTGAGGTTAAAATTCTCATTAATTATAATGACTTAATTTTTTAAAATCTTAAATTACAAAAGCATAAATCAACTTACATTAAAATCAAGAAGTGCATCCATTTGATTCTGAATAATTGGTACAGTTTTAAGGAGTTTTTCTGTGTTCATTGTTCTCATAACTCCATCAGCCCTGTTATGGAAAAAAAAAAGAGAAATAAACAAATGAATCTGCAATTAAATCTACATTTCAAACTCCTCCGGTTCTCTACTAAAACAGAGAACCAAGTTGCTATTAAATGTCACATATTTTTAAGTCATTATGAAAACTAAAGCAGAGATCATACAGAAAAAACAAAAACAGGCAACACAATATGTCAAATGTCAAGGTACTCATTTAGAACTAAAAAAGAACATAAAGTATGAACCATAAAAACAAAAGTTTACATTAAACAGCAAGGTGTATAGCACACTTTTCACATGAGGAAATGATCTGATCCTCACAAACATTGGTGTGTAAAGAGCAGTTTTACCATTTTTTTTTAAATTACAAATAAAATAATCATTTGCCTGAAGTCACTAAACAGTTAAACACTCTATAGGCCAGGAGCTGACAAAGTCTAAGAGCACTGTTTTATTTACGGTATTTTATTCATAACCCAACAGCAATGGCTTTTAATTCAGAAATGATAACTAAAACCACTTTACTACAAAATAAAGAACAATTTTACCAAATCATTCTAATCTGGCTATTACACAAGAGATACTTTCAGTGGACAGTCTTTAATAAAATAGTCTGTTAAATATTTCCAAACAGATATTTCTAAAGATAGAGAAATATTAGCGGCACCAAAACAGATTTAAAAACCACTACATGAAAGGTACTAGGGCTAATGTACACAACTAATATTAAGAGCTTATTGTATATCACATTTAGTATTACTCAAGAGATTGCCCTATCATTTTCAAATCCTCGTAAAAATTCTACTGATATTCTTGTTCCATTTTACGGTTGATGAAATTTTAGGTTCAGCGAGGGTATATGACTTGTCTAAGATCACAGAACTAATCAGAGGTAGCGTCATTATGGAAACCCAGGTGTACTAGACTGTGAAATAATGGCATAACTGTTTGGATGAGTAACAAGGCATTTCCAAAAAATATGTCAGGTTCCCCTAATTTACAAATGATCTATACTTATAAATGGCTGTTCTACCCTATGATAAACCATGAACTATGACCTCAGATGCCAAAAAACAATTAAGCTATAAAAAGCAACAATTGTGCTTTGCAGGACACAACAAAGTTTAATAAACAAATACTGGACTACCTTAAGTAGTCACCTACTGATCAGCTTCGGCCTAATTCTCCCCAATGTGTTAACTTATTGATGCCTGTTTCCTCTCAAGTGCTAAACAGCATTGGCTGGAATCAGCTGCTGGAGCTTGGGATGAGGACACCATCCCTTCTTTCGCAACTCTTCTTACTGAAGTCACTTTTTTACCTCCGGTTACTTCTCCATCACAGAAGATTTGAACATTGGCTCAGTCTTTCTTGTCTTCATTAGCTTCAACATCTATATGGACAACCAATCCAACATCTTGATGTCAAAATCCCTGATTCTAACCTTACTGCCCCCAGAAACCACAGCATCCTAGCCCCACCCCTGAACGAAAAAAACAAAAAGGTAAAATTCAGACACCTTATTCTGTGACAATTACCTGTTAACCTTTCAGCTGCTTTGGTCACATATCCCTGTGGTAAAAACTATTTGACCTCATCAGAAACTTCAATGTTTCAACTCCACCACTACCCACACTGATCCTTTCTCATTTTTACTTTCTTCACCTAGCTTAGAATTCCACAGATCATTGTTATATTCACTCCCTTACAAATACCTTTAACTTTCTTGCACCTCTTTTCTTCCCTGCATGTCAGTCACCTGGCTAATTAACAATCCTGGCTGAGCAAATACCTAACTAATCCATGCCTGAACACATATAGCTGAGTGCTGGTAAAGAAAATGGCACGGCCGGGCGCGGTGGCTCAAGCCTGTAATCCCAGCACTTTGGGAGGCCGAGACGGGCGGATCACGAGGTCAGGAGATCGAGACCATCCGGGCTAACATGGTGAAACCCCGTCTCTACTAAAAAATACAAAAAACTAGCCGGGCGAGGTGGCGGGCGCCTATAGTCCCAGCTACTCGGGAGGCTGAGGCAGGAGAATGGCGTGAACCCGGGAGGCGGAGCTTGCAATGAGCTGAGATCCGGCCACTGCACTCCAGCCCGGGCCACAGAGCGAGACTCCGTCTCAAAGAAAAAGAAAGAAAAGAAAAGACATTGACAGAATAAGGCCACAACTGGGCCAAACTGGCAAAAACTAATAAACTCATGAATCATCAACCTCAAAATGAATACCTGCAACATTGCCAGCAATCCTCTTAAGCCTTCTCTAATAAAATCCTCTCCTAAGCATCTTCAAGTTCTCTTCTTCTCTTTCCTTGTCTCCTTACATGAAACACATCAGCTCTCAGCTCTTAACTCCCAAAATACTTCATTCTAGAACAGAAAATAACAAAAAGCAATTGTCTGGTCTTCTTGCCACCCAAACTATATTTCTATTTAAAAATAGTTGGCTAGGCTGGGCGCGGTGGCTCAAGCCTGTAATCCCAGCACTTTGGGAGGCCGAGACGGGCGGATCACGAGGTCAGCAGATCGAGACCATCCTGGCTAACACGGTAAAACCCCGTCTCTACTAAAATACAAAACACTAGCCAGGCAAGGTGGCGGGCGCCTGTAGTCCCAGCTACTCCGGAGGCTGAGGCAGGAGAATGGCGTAAACCCGGGAGGCGGAGCTTGCAGTGAGCTGAGATCTGGCCACTGCACTCCGGCTAAGGCTGGGCGCATTGGCTCACGCTTGTAATCCCAGCACTTTGGGAGGCTGAGGCAGGCAGATCACGAGGTCAGGATTTTGAGACCAGCCCGGCCAATATGGTGAAACCCCATCTCTACTAAAAAATACAAAAAGTGGCCGGGCACGGTGGCATGTGCCTGTAGTCCCAGATACTCGGGAGGCTGAGGTGGGAGAATTGCTTGAATCGGGAAGGTGGAGGATGCACTGAACAGAGATCATGCCACTGCACTCCAGCCTGGGTGACAGAGCAAAACTGTCTCAAAAAAAAACAAGTTGGCTTTTACCTCATGTTTTTCCTACCATGGTAGACTCCAAATGAATCCAAGATTAAAATATAAAACACTGAATCCATAAATATATCTGATGAAAACATAATAATTAATCATTTTAGCTCACTGAGCTTGCTTGAAAGATAAAAAACATAAAAATGAAGGTAACGATTTTGATCACCTAAGACTGTAAAGTTTTTAACAATGTTAAAAAAACGGAAAAAATACTCATAACCTTTAACATTTTCCTAATACACAAAAAGTTCATTTGTTGAGTGTTTGTTATGTGTTAAGCATTACATACAATATCCCATTTAATTCTCACAACAATCCTAACAGGAAAGTACTAATTAACATCATAATTTTACAGATGAAATAACTCAGAGCTTAAATAAGGCCTTCCCAGTTTTGCCACAGCATACTAGCATGGTAGAAAGGGTTATAAGTGTGCCAAGATGTTGATCCTTTTTAACCCTTTAGCCTCAAGTAGTCTCTTGTATACATAGTTATCAGTTTGTGTGCCACCATGTGAAAGAAGTTTAGCAAGCTGATAGATATGTAACAAAATATCCTTGTTCTTAGAAAATATTCACCAAAGTATTAAAAGATATAAACTATAAAAGGCAACAGGTATGTAACCCACTCTCAAATGGTTCAGAAAAAAAATGTGTGTGCGTGCCTGTGTGAATATACACAGAAAGAGAAATGCAGATTTGGCAAAATGTTAAAAACTGGTGGTTCTGAGTAAAGTATACAGAAGTTCTCTAATATTCTTCCTACATTTCTGGAAGTGAAATTATTTCAAAGTAACATTATTTTTTAAAAGTCAGTAAACCAGCTGAAGTATCTCATTGAAGTCCCTCATCTAATTGGTATGAAGCTAGAATTCAAACCTAGATTCATCTGACTAAAAAAGCTTGTGAGTTCTTACCACTATTCAACACAATGGAAAAGAATGAAAAACCCAATAGAGACGATGTCAATGGACATCAAAAGACAATTAATAAAACAAGTATGGCATTCAAAAGGAAGGGGGAGTGTGCTCAATATCACCATTTATTCAAACAGCTAATATAAAATGAACACATGAGATGCATTTTTCATGATGGAAGAATACAGAATAACTAAGCCAATAATTTGGTATAACTTTTATAAAGCATAATTTGGTGTTTTCTATTAAAATGTTAAATGTATATATATTTATCAATGACCCACCAATTTAAATAATTTATTCTACAGAAAAACTCTCTTAATGCAACCATAAATAAAAGGACGGTCAATCCATTGCTTTTGTAAGATTTAAAAAAATGGGAATAAATCAGATGTACACTTGCAACATAATTCTACAGCCATTCATAAGAATGAGATGGACTGAGGCCGGACGAGGTGGCTCATGCCTGTAATCTCAGCACTTTGGGAGGCCGAGACAGGCGGATCACTTGTGGTCAGTTCAAGACCAGCATGGCCAACATGTCAAAACCCCATCTCTACTAAAAATACAAAAATTAGCTGGGCATGGTGGCGGGCACCTGTAGTCCCAGCTACTTGGGAGGCTGACACAGGAGAATCGCTTGAACCCGGGAGGTGAAGGTTGCAGTGAGCAAGAGCACACCACGGCATCCCAGCCTGGGTGACAGAGCCAGACTCTATCTTAAAAAAAAAGAATGAGATGGATCTATGTGTACAGACGTTGAAAATGTCCAAAATACACAGGAGGAAAGAAAAGCAGCCTTCAAAGAATCTGATCCAATTTTTATGTAATTTCCTATGTGCCTTTATATACATATTTTTATTTACACCCACAGAAAAGATTAGACACACTACAATGTTAACATTTTCTATGAATTAGGATGGTACTCTTAATTTTTTTTAAGTTTATTACTTTTGTAAATATAAAAAATTATCTTAATAAATCAAACTTCACTAGTTATAATGAGAGTCCTCTCCAAAAGGTGTAGCCTACTGAGGTTTTTGCCATGATATAATACATTTCAACTGCTGTCATGTCCTCAATTTATACCTGATAGTCTTAATTTTTTTTCTTTTGTATTTACACAGTCTGATATGTGTATGTGTGTGTATAATGCCACTTTTGCGCTTCTTCTTGGTCCCCACTCAATTATGGCTCCTCCTTGATTCAACTAAGTCAATACTAATTTTACTATACTTGATCAAGGGCTATTTTCATCCAATTAAAAAAGACTGCTCTATTAAATAAAAAAATTCATCAACTATTCTCAAGACTGCCCCTTCACATTAGAAAAAAAGTTACCATTTTAGGCCGGGCGCGGTGGCTCAAGCCTGTAATCCCAGCACTTTGGGAGGCCGAGACGGGCGGATCACGAGGTCAGCAGATCGAGACTATCCTGGCTATCACAGTGAAACCCCGTCTCTACTAAAAAATACAAAAAACTAGCCGGACGAGGTGGCGGGCACCTGTAGTCCCAGCTACTCGGGAGGCTGAGGCAGGAGAATGGCGTGAACCCGGGAGGCGGAGTTTGCAGTGAGCCGAGATCCAGCCACTGCACTCCAGCCTGGGCGACAGAGCGAGACTCCGTCTCAAAAAAAAAAAAGCTACCATTTTAAAAATCTATTATTCTGAAATCAGTAAATACACTGAAGATCAATTTACTGAAGTCACTTTACAGTGAAATATTATTGGACAGAATACAGAGGTTAAAAATCAGACTTCTAAAAAAGTTCTCCAACATAATCTTCTACAAAGTGCTTAAATATATGTAATAAAATCTGTAGAATTTACTCTAGGTATATTCCAAAATAATTGCCTCCTGATGAATTTGGAATGGCAACATAGAACATTTAAATTCAGCTTTAAATTTTCTTGCATAACTAAGAGGTTAACTCTATATTTTAGCTAAATTTTTCACTTCAGTCCATTAATTTAAAATTTCAATAGAACAATCTAAAGGAATACATCAATTGCTTAGACCTTAGGGATCACTGAGCAGCAGAGTGGCTCAGGAAGGCATTCACCAGGCTATTTCTGTACATGACAGATTCCCTTCAAAACAGGACTTCATAGCTACAAGGGTCATCACTGCTGCTAAGAATGTCTTCAGTGGCTTTCTCCTCAGCCCTCATCCTATATCCTAGGAAAAAATCTGCGTATCAGGTGTTATCAGTTATAGAAGCACTGACTACATCATTCATGTGACTGGATCATGTGCTAAGATGATTGTTAATTAGGGTGCAGCAAAAATTAAATACATCTTCTGCATTTGAGATTAAAAGAAAGCTTAAATACAAAGCAGCACTGAAAGAAATGAGAAGAGATCCAAATAAACAGAAAGACTTCTCTTGTTCATGGACTAGAAATTTAATCATTAAGAAGATAATACTCCCCAAGCTGATCAACAGATTCAATGCAATCCCCCACAAAATCCCAGCTATCTTTTCTGCAAAATCAACAAGCTGATCCTGAAATTCACATGGGAATGCAAGGGGCCCAAAACAGCCAAAACAATGTTGGGGAAAAAAAAGAACAGAGTTGGAAGACTCACACGTTCTCATTTTCAAACACACTGCAAAGCAACAGTAATCAAGACAGTGTGGTACTGGCATGAAGATACACATACAGATCAACAGAACAGTGCTGCAAGTCCAGAAATAAACCTTTACATTTATGGTCAATTCATCTTCAACAAGGTGATAAGACTACCCAATGGGGAAAGAAGAGTAATTTCACAAAATGGTGCTGGGATAACTATATATCCACATACAAAAGAATAAATTTGGACTCATCTCCTACACCATATACAAAAGTTAATTTCAAAGAGATAAAAACCCTAACTATAAGGTCAAAAAATACAAGATTCTTAGAATAAAAAGGAGTACATCTTTGTGACCTTGGATTAAACAATGATTTCTTAGATACGATGACAAAAGTAGAAGCAACCAAAGGAAAAAAATGGATACACTTAATTAATCAGTTAAAAATGTTTGTTCTTCAAAAAACACCAACAAGAAACTGAAAAGACAAGCCACGGGAGAAAAATATTTGCAAATTATTTATGTGATAAGAAACTGGTGTCCAGAATATATTTTTTAAAATTCTTGCAACAATAAAAAGGCAAGTAACCCAATTTAAAAATGGGCAAAAGGCCAGGTCAGTAGCTCTTGCCTATAATCCCAACACTGTGGGAGGCCGAAATGGGAAGACTGCTTGAGCCCAGGAGTTCAAGACCAGCCTAGGCAACATAGTAAGACCTCGTTTGTATGAAAATTTTTTAAAAAATTAACTGAGCTTAGTGTTGTATGCCTGTGTTCCCAGCTACTCAGCAAGCTGCAGGGAAAAAATGCTTAAGCACAGGAGGTCGGCACGCAGTGAGCTGGGATTGTACCACTGTCTCAAAAAGTGAAAATAAAAAATAAAAACAGGGAAAAGGGTTTGAAGAGGCATTTTTTCAAAAGACAATATACAAATGGTCAACAGTACAAAAAAAAAAAAAGCTCAATATCATTAGCCATCAGGGAAATGACAACTAAAAATCACAAGACACTATTTCACACCCACTAGGATGGCTACAATAAAAAAAAAAAAAACAAAAACAGAAAATAAGTATGGCAAGAAAGGGAGAAACTGAAAATGCCATACATTACTGATGGGAATGTAAAATGATTCAACTGCTTTGAAAAATAATTTGGCAGTTCCTCAAAATGGCAAACATAAGAGTTACCATATGACACAGCAATTCCAGTTCTAGGTATATACTGAAGAGAATTAAAAAGATAATCCACATAAGATCTAATGTTCACAGCACCATTATTCCTAATAGTCAAAAGTAGAAACTATTCAAGTGGCCATCAGCTGATGAACAGATAAAATGCAGTATATGTCCATAAAGTAAAATATGATCTGGTTAGAAAAAGGAATAAAACACTGATATTTGATATAACATGGATGCTATAACTTGGATATATTATGCTACACAAAGGCCACATATTGTATAATTTCATTTATATGAAATGTGCAGAATAAGCAAGCCCAGAGACACAGAAAGTAGGATCATGGTTGCCAGGATCTAGGGGAAGAGGGAATAGGAAACAAATGCTAATAGGCACAGAGTTTCTTTTTAGAGGTGATAAAAATGTTCTGAAATTAGTGGTGATGTTGGACAACTTTGTAAATACACTAAAACCAATGAATTACACACTTTAAAAGGATAACTTTTGTTATGTGAATTATATCTCAATAAAGGTGCTACAAAATAACTTAAAACAAATCCTACCACAAAAGTACTTGATATACCTCATCAAAGAAAATGAGGTTCATCTTTTAAAACTGGCTTAAATTTTGTAATTCATAATCTAGTACTCCTATGTTTTACATTTTAAAATTCAAATCAATTAGATGGCCAAAAAAAGCTTAACTCACCCTCTCTTTCACTTTGTGAAATCAAATGCAACCTTTGTCTGGTATGAAAACTTGCTTTTTCATTTTAAATATCTACTATACCGGGGGCCTATAAATGGTAAGACATGTCATATCCTGTAAAAAAAAAAAAAGAAAAAAGAAAAAGAATAATAAGAAAAAAAAGAAACAAGTTTTTATAAATGATAAAAATCCCAATATTCCTCGAAAAACAACTCATTGTATATTCAATGGCTATAATGTCTTGGTATCCCAATTCAATTTAGTGATGTAAATTAAGTTAACTTATTAATAACATTACCATTAAATTCTCTTAAGGTTTCATATTTAAATCAGATAAGTCCTATGTAGCTTTTAAAAAAACTCTTCCTTAGACCTTCACCAAAATAAGAAGTTTTTTTCTTTCTTTCAATATTCCTATTCTTTATTCATCAGGAATTAGAAAAACATGTCCTTTTATACAACTTGATAATCTCACAACTCAAATTTAACATCCTATGGAACCACAATCCCATTCCTCAAAACATCAAGCAACTTCATATAATTTTTATATTCCTAAAATCTTTAGCTGTATTTAGAACCATAACTTATATGTGCCAACCTTATAAAAAGTGTAAAAAATTACTGTCTAATATAACAAATGGCAATATGCAAGTTTAGGGTGTAACAAAAACAATTTATGTTTTCAATGAAATTTCTAAATGAATACATAAATCATTTTAAGACTGTTTCATCATGTCCTTGATTTGAAAACTTCGGCAACATAAAATCTAATCAGTATTACTTTTAAAAAACACCAAAAACTCTGTGTTTAATTATTGCCTGGCTCAAGGAAGTCTATAAATTTTTGCTCCTCATTGCAAACTGAACCCATTTTAACTCATATTCACCTAACAAATTAAATTACTTGATCTTTGCTACTTTTAAAAGACAATACCAAAACCACCCAAAATGTAAACTAACTGGATTTCAACATCACCAGTTCATTTATTTAGCAAAATATTTATTGAGTGCCTACTAAGTACCAGTGGAGAAAAATCAGTGAACAAAATAGAAAAAAAAATACTGTTCTCATATGACTTCATACCTACTACTGTACAGGTCAGGTGTTACATGCTCACATTCCTCAGCTCTTCAATTCATATGGTTCTATCTACTATATCCCATCCTAAGAGGGTAAAGAACCTCTCATCCTTCAAGGCTCAACCTCTCCTCTACATAAAAAGAGTGAAATTATTAAAACCTTATCACTAGAATTGCTTAATTTCCATCTTAAGAAAATGAGAAATCAGTTGCTAATACAACACAAAAAACCTACTTGGATATATGCATAAACTGTGCCTAGAGCAGTGCTCTGCATCTTGTTTTTCATACACTTTTAAAGTTAAAATGAACTGACTGAGGGAGGAAGTGAAAATTAAAGGATGAGCAGGCAGTTTCTTCCATGCCCCTGAAAATACAGACACTCCATTTTTATCTATAATATATATCTGGCTTCTGTTTAAGATTTCAAAAACAGGCCAGGTGTGGTGGCTCATGCCTGTAATCCCAGCACTTTGGGAGGCTTATGAGGATCGCTTTAGACCAAGAGTTCAAGACCAACCTGGTCAACAGAGCAAGAGCCCATCTCTACAAAATATTTAAGAATAAAAAAATTTGCCAGGCCTGGTGGTGCACATCTGTAATCCCAGCTGCTCGGGAGGCTGAAGGGAGGACTGCTTGAGCCAGGAGTTAGAGGCTGCAGTGAGCTATGATCACACCACTGCACCCAGCCTAGGTGACAGAGCAAGCCCCGGCCTCTTTTACTCCAGCCTCAGCAACAGTACCAGATCCTGTCTCAAAGAAAAAGAAAATATTTTTTCAAGAGGGGGGGGTCTACTGTTTTAATTTTTTTTCCTTAAGTTAGAGCACTATAACTCTTATTAAAATATAATGCATTTTGTAACACTGGGTCCTATGTATAGATTACTGGTCTTCTAGAATGTTTGGAAGATAGGGTATTAAATTCATTTTAAGCAAGTATATACTTGCACCTACCAAAGGGAAACAAGTATTGGACTGAACACCTCCAAACTCAAATACAACCAGACACGCGCACACACACACACACACAAAACAATTCCACTGATCTTTTTTTTTTTTTTTTTAACACCTCCAGAAGAACCACAGTTCAGGCCCTCATTAACTCTACACTAGATAACAAGAAAAACAACTGAAACAGTCTCAGCATCTTCAAGATTTGGTTTACTCTGATCTAACTTGACTAAGCTATGATGCTTTCCTTGTAACACGTAATTCTCCCTCCCCTCCTCTCTACTGCATTATGAAATTCCAACTATATAAAATATTTTTGTGCTTGATTATGGCTCTGAACAGCTTCTTGAGGGCTATCTGCCACTACATGTTCTCAAATACACCATTCATATATATTCTCTTCACATTCATTTGCTCTATAAATCTTAAATATTCATATCCATGTGAATGACTTTCATATCCATATACATCTGTGTATCTGTGCTTACTTTCACATCCATGTATTGTACCTGTGTACCCGTGCTTAAGCCAACTCATCTTTTCATCCTTCCCTTGAAGCCAAGCATAAACCTCACCTTCTCTAAAGACACTTCCCTGATTGAGCTTCACTACTGAATATTCCCAACTCATCCGGCATATCCTTTATGAGGTTCTCCCTAAAGCTGACATTCTATAATGCTAACAGCCTAGTTACAGAACTAAGTAAAAACAGATGACATTATGACAATATGCATGGACAGCTATAACCACATTATGTCCATTTCAAGTTACTAAATAAAAAATAACAGGCCAGGTGCGGTGGCTCACGCCTGTAAATCCAGCACTTTGGGAGGCCGAGGTAAGCAGATCATGAGGTCAAGAGATGGAGACCATCCTGGCCAACATAGCCAAACCCCGTCTCTACTAAAAATACACAAATTAGCTGGGCATGGTGACACGCTCGGGTAGTCCCAGCTACTCGGGAGGCTGAGGCAGGAGAATTGCTTCAACCCGGGAGGCGGAGGTTGCAGTGAGCCAAGATCATGCCACTTCACTCCAGCCTGGTGACAGAATGAGACTTTGTCTCAAAAAAAAAAAAAAGAAAAGAAAACAGCTTATGAATGAATATGAAAAAAAGAATATAAACAAATAATTCATCTTAATAAATTATATTCACTTTAGCTACTAAAACATGTAATATTCCAACTACATTTCTTGGAATGAAACATAAAATAATACAATAACAATGAAAGCAAATATTTACACAGCATTTCTTTGTTTGTTTGTTTTTTTGAGACAGAGTCTAGCTTTGTCAACCAGGCTGAAGCGCAGTGGCATGATCCTGGCTTACTGCAAACTTCGCCTCCCGGGTTCAAGTGATTCTCCTGCCTCAGCCTCCTGAGTAGCTGGGATTACAGGCGTGCACCACCAATCCCGGCTAATTTTTGTATTTTCAGTAGAGGTGGGGTTTCACCATGTTGGCTAGGCTGGTCTCGAACACTTGACCTCAAGTGACCCACCTGCCTCAGCCTCCCAAAGTGCCGGGATTACAGGCATGAGCCACTGTACCTGGCCTTACACAGCATGTCTTGTGTGCCAGGCACTGTTCTAAGCACTTTGTAGTAATTAACTAGGTTAAGTCTCATGACAATCTTATTGGGTAGGTACTAACACTATTACTTGATTCTACTGATGCAGAGGTGAAGTAACCTGCCCAAGTTCACATAGCTGCTAGGTGGCAAAGATGAGATTCAAACCCAGACAGTCCAGCTCCAGAATTCATGCTATCAAATAACTACTCTGTACTACCTCTCAGAGAGCTCTGAGTATCTGGTAGGCAAATAAATATTAATTCAAATTAAAAGACAGTTTTTTCTTTCCTACAACCTTCACTAAAATATAAGGTTTAAAGTAGCACATGTTCTAAAAGACAGAGTTCTACTCCAGAGTAATCATCATGTGGGTGTCATTCTTTTGATTTTCTATAATGAAAAAGTTATCTTTACCTTGCAATCCACTTTTATCCAAAAAATTGCTTAAGTTAAACAACGTGTTTCTTGAAGCCAAATACTGAATAAAACGCTGGAAAAAAAAATAATTACATCATATTAAGGTACTGCCATCTCACAAACTCTAATTCGAAAATTAGGAGGAAAAGTTATGGTTAACGCATTCCATTAAGCTTATCTAGTTTAAATTTCTCATCCTCACTACTCCTCCCATTAACTAGTTACCAAACCTAAAAACATAATACATATTTTTCACTAGCATGCAAGAATTTATTACAGCCAAATTCCCACAGATATATTATAGTATTAAGCCAAAATAATAAAAGCAAATAGGCAGTGGAACCAGTAGTTTGGGTTTTATTACAGCATACTAAAACTATGGCTAATCATTTCTAGGTGGCATCTGTATTTTAAACAGCCATCTGGTATGTCAAAGTTTTGGCTTTAAAAAAAAAAACAAAATACTTCTAAACACACAAGAAGGTAATAGAGATCCCCTTACCCACTGTCCAGATTAAACAAATTCACATGCTCACTTCAGATCTTATATAAAATCAAAACATTATAGCCTCCATTGAAGACCCACACCTTCAATCTCCCTTCCCTCCCTCTTCGGAGGTGAGTACTTTCCTGAAACAAGTACACATTACTTTCACACAGGTTTTCACCATTTTATTAGATATACAAGTATCTATAAACTATCCAATTGCTTTCTATTTTAAATTTACACAAGTATCATAGTGTACTTACTCTGCAATGTGCTTTAACTCAAACTTTCCCTAAGAATTACCTCACTTAACATTTCATTTTAAATGATGTTCTAATATTCCAATGAATACATCATTATAAATCCATTTATTTAGCATGGATATACTTTCTAATTTTCACTATTATTAACAAAGTTGTATTGACATCTTTGTTCTTGGTCTCCATGCGTAAGTATATTCGTTTATCAGGATATATACTTAGGGATGAATTATTAGGCCAGCACATATGTAAAAGTTCATCTTCTCAATATTGCCAAAATGCTCTCTGAAGTGCTTACCATAGTAAATAACATTAGTCTCCTTCACATACAGCCTCTAAACAGCTAAAGAAATGCCTTTCAATTTCACTTCTTAGGATTCTTTTACTTTCTTCTTCGTTTTTTTAATGCATGCAGAGGCTAATAATCAACTAGGATGTACACCATCACCTCTGAAATCAGTCCTTTTTTTTTTTTTTTTCTTTTTTGAGACAGGGTCTTGCTCTGTCGTCCAAGCTGGGGTACAGTCGTGTGATCACAGCTTTCCACCCTCCTGATCTCAAGCAATCCTACCATCTCAGCATGAAGCACCACCCACCATTCACTCTTCACCCTCGCCCCCAAGTAGCTGGGACTACAGGCATGCACCACCACGTCCAGATCACATTTCGTTTTTAATTTTCTGTAGAGACAACATCTTACTACACTGCCTAGGCTGGTCTGGAACTCTTGGACTCAAGTAATCCTCCCGCCTTGGCCCCCCAAAGTGTCAGGATTACAGGTGTGAGCCACTGTGCCCGGCCCCCAAATCAGTCTTGTTCAACTGAGATCACCCCAAACTAACAAACCAGGATTTTGAAAACCAATTTGTAAACTGAAGACTCATATTTCACAATTATCCTAAAATAGTGTTTCAAAAAGTTAAAAAATATCGTAAGACAATATTAGACTATGATTTTAATAGATTTTGATAAGACTCTTCTTTACCTCTGCATTCTAAATTAATGTAAATAATTTAGTCTACCAAGCCATTTCATTCATGATTTTAGAGATAATAAATCTAAATTTTCCTTTTCATTTTATTCGTCCTTTCTACCTTCATCATATTTAGCTGCTAAGACATATATGGCTTTAATCAAGTTGTGGTTTTGGTTTCAACAGCATCCTAATGCTATTCAAAATGGTATTAAATTGAGCACCATGCCAACAATCTGGCAAGTAATAAGGCTTCATAGGTTCCCATTTTGGGTCATAAGCAGTAACCTGAAATGGATTATCCTAAAACTTAATTTAAAGAATGGCAATGTGGAAGATGGGTGATTAGGTACATAAGCATTTGTTACACCATTCACTCTACTATTCTGTATATCAGAAACTTTTGATAACAAAATATTTAAAGAACATATTTCAGATTACCCAAAATGGTATTAAATACTTTATAATAAATCCATGTTTGGTTCCATACGTCTCTTTTCTAATTTCACCTACAAATTTTTAACTCTATATTTTCATGTATTAATCACCTATAACTTGTCATACTACAATAAGAGCCTTGGTCAATTCTATTTATCACGAAGATACTATCATATTATTGAGGAAGCTCCAGAAGTGACTTACCCAAGTCACCCAGTTGGTAACAATGGTATAGAAGTACCTACCTGCCTGGTGTCAAGGGTCTATAACACAATGCTCACCCAGCCTAGGGATTTTTTTCTCCGTGGCCAGGTTTCTCAACCTGAGCACTCTTGACACTGAATCAGATAATTCTTTGTTGTTGGGGACTGTTCTGCGCAATTTTTTTTTTTCTTTTTTTTTTTTTGAGACGGAGTCTCTCGCTCTGTTGCCCAGGCTGGAATGCAATGGCGCAATCTCGCTCACTGTAACCTCCGCTTCCCGGGTTTAAGTGATTCTCCTGCCTCAGCCTCCTGAGTAGCTGGGATTACAGGTGCACGACACCACGCCTGGCTAATTTATGTATTTTTTAGTAGAGACAGGGTTTCACCATGTTGGTCACACTGGTCTCAAACTCCGGACCTCAGGTGATCTGCCCACCTTGGCTATCCAAAGTGCTGGGATTACAGGCATGAGCCACCGCACCCAGTCTATTCTGTGCATTATTATATGATGATGTTTTGAAGCAGTCCCGGCCTTTACCTACTAGATACCAGTAGCAACCCCCTTCAGTTGCGGCAAATGTCCCCAAAGGGAAAAAAAAAATCATCCCCTTCCCCACTCAGTTTTGAGAACCACCACTCCATGGTATTCCAGTCACCACAGCATAGTGAAATCCTATGTACAGCCTCTAACAAATTAATGGCATCTGCCAATGGGAACACCTGAAGGCTGTACAAACTAGCATAAAAAATGAACAGAGCATGGAATTTGCTTTAACTACCTAGAGGAAGCTAAACATGAGTTTATCAAAAAAACACTAACATGCTATCTTTCTCCCCTTTTCAATCAATTCTACGAAATGACTGTCAACTTTCTGTTTTGTCTTTACTAACATTTTGCCTCTAGTACTATCAATTACCTTATTTACAGCCTCTAAAAGCCATTATTGATACCTTATCTGGCAGTGTAGGTGGTTATATTTGTGGCTTTTCCTTTTTAAAAAATAAACTATATCAAATAAATAAAGACGGATAAGAAAAGTACATACACGTTTGGAATTCTTCAGAAAAATGATAACTAAACATATTCCTGCCAGAAGTAAAAACTATTATCCTAGTTAAGATGTTTCAAGTTACATTTAAGCTAATATAGCCAAACATTTCTATTAGCTCTATAAACTGGTTATAATGTATTAGAAAGCAACTAACATAAGTCCTAAAAATGGTCATGTCTGTTGACTTTGTAATCACATTTCAGGTAACACTTAGGGGAAATAATTTTTAAAAATTAAAAACTACAAATAAAACCACTCAATGTGGTGGTGTAACAATGAATCAGAAAACTAAATTTCTAGCAAGGAAAATAGTTTAAAAATTGTGAACTATATGATCAATTACACAGTTATTAAAGATGATAAAAAAATACAACATGGTGATGTTGACAGTGTGATATTATATAAAAAGCTAAATATATTTTATCTACATTATGATTATAGCCATTTAAAAAACACAAATACTTCTGGACAAGAACCAGAGGGAAGACCAAAATGTGCCAATAGTAAGATGTGTCGGAATAATAAAGTTGTGGGTAAATTCCTGCTTTAATTTTGAACTTTAATAATGCTATATTGGTAGTTGTCAGAAAATAATTTCAATACTGAAAAGCCCAAAATAACACATGACGTGATGGATGTCAGTAAGTCATTACGCTCAGAAAACTAGTACCAATGACTAAAGTTCTTCTCATCTCTAGAGGGTTATCCTCCTGGACTGCATTTTTCTAAGGCACATACCAATGAAGATTTATCTAGTTCTACTCAGATGATCTTGAAAAGCTCCTGTTAATACAATTTTACAAATAAGTTTATTGAGCTGAGAAAATGAACCAAAACTGCTAGGCTATCATGGAAAGTAAGATGATTCTCTCAAAACAGAGAATTGCAAAAGTTTATATATCTTATTTGTTAGCCTTTTAGGCAACAAAGGCTTCAGACACACCTCTCTGCTGAAGAAGGCACTCTTCAATCAGTCCCTCTCAGCAAATGCCATCTTAGTCCTAAATATCACAGCTTTGAAGTAGGCAAAGTGCTTCCACAAACAACTACATGAGATCAGATAAGAATCTAAAGCTGGGTGTGATGGCTTACGCCTGTAATCCCAGCACTTTGGGAGGCGAAGGTGGGAGGATCACTTGAGCCCAGAACTTCAAGACCAGCCTAAGCCAAGATGGAAAGACCCCCATCTCTACAAAAAAAATTTAAAAATAAGCCTGGTATAGTGGCACGCACTTGTAATCCCAGCTACGTGTGAGGCTCAGGAGGGAAGGTCCCTTGAGCCCAGGAATTTGAGGTAGCAGTGAGCTATGATGGTACCACTGCACTTCAGCCTGGGCAACAAAGCAAGACCCCGTATCAAAAAAAAAAAAAAAAAAAATCTAACTGGGCTATAATAAAAGAACAAATGGATATAGACAAACACATAGTCTATAAACAGGACCAGCAAAAACCAGGGATGCTTATGGAATCCATTTCTAGGCATTAATCTTTGCTTCTTGATCCATTATTGATGTCCTCCGTGCTCTGACCCACTTTTTGCTTTCTGGCTTATAGGCTATCTTTCCTCAAATTGCAGGGTCTATAACTATATTTCTGGCTAGGTACCTTGCCCTTTGTACCTGGAAGCTGTTTCTGAAGTTTCAGTGAGAGAAGCTAGCTAACAATAAGTCAACACATCAGTATACTTGTTCATTAAAAATTCTGCTTACCTCATTTCCATACACCATCAAATGATGAGTTGTAATGAGAGATTTGAAGACCACCACCCAACTACTGTTAGTAGTTCTTTCAAATAAACTGTCTGCCAACTGTGGGATGTTCACATTCATCTCATTTGTGCACTGAATTAAGTCTGCAATAAAAAATTTTTAAATGATTAATTTCCTCTCTGGTTTTAATTTATTGGTAATACGAGATTTGCATACAAACAGGCAAAAGATTTAACACAAAGTGGAGCAGCAATAGATAGTTTGGAGATGTTGTTAAAAATCTCTCAATTAAGAGCAACTGAGACTACCATCATCTACCTAGGAAGCAGGGTACCAACTAGAATCACATAAATGATTGACAATACCAAAAAATAAATCAAACTCCCTCAGGGTATAATTAACTCTCAAGTACTTTGGTCATCTCAAAATGAATTGTGGCAAGGTTTTGAGGAAGCTTCCGTTTCCTTACTACTTAAAAACTCTCCGTTAAATTACTGGTATTATTCATCTCTTTAAAATTTAACATTTTCTTTAAATAAAGCTTATTTAAAGAAATCATCCATACAGAAGAATGAACAACATGAAGATCAAACTACCTTTATGAACATCCACCCTAGAATGCTATCTTTGCAACAGGAAGATAACAGGGCAGAGATTTGGTCTGTAATTGAGTTGGATCTCAGTTTGTTCATACAAAATATTTATCCTCCTTCTCTCCCCTCAGTTCTACTGAATTAGCTCAGATCGGTTGATAACTAGGTAATACTGAGAACAAAACTGGAAAAAAAGATTCTTAATAAAACTTAAGAAGAGTAACCTACAATCTGTTTAAGAGATACTACTGGTAAACTTACCTCACTCGGTAAACCAATGAACGAAAATGTAAAATAGGCGAAGCGCGTGCGGTCGCTGACCCCTCGCGTAATCCAGTACTTTGGGAACCGCTGGGGGGGGCGGTCGGTATCACCTGAAGGTCAGGAGTTCGAGACCAGCCTGGCCAACATGCTGAAACCCCATCTTTACTAATAATATCAAAAAAATTAGCTGGGCTTGGTGGCGGGCATGGGTAATCCCAGCTACTCAGGAGGCTGAGGTAGGAGAATTGCTTGAACCTGGGAGGCGGAGGTTGCACTGAGCGAAGATAGTACCAGTGCACTCCAGCCTGGGGGACAGAGTGAGACTCCGCCTCAATAAAAAAATGTAATATAATATAATCAAATTTAGAGATATAACAGAGGAGAAAACCAAGAAATGAGTTGTCTTACTTTTAAAATACATATAAAATATAATGTATAAATGTCTCAGCTATAACTACAATAAAGGGAAAAAAGTTATTCATGACTCATTAATTTGTTCACTTTTAATCTTGATTGTATAATGATTAAATATGAATTCAAATGATCTAACTTGGCCTTGATTGCTAGCAAGAAATGACAATGTAACTATGAACATTTACTTAAAATTTTTCCTTTACTAGGTCCAATTATTATATAAGTTAATATTTGATAAACACATGTATTTTAGATAAGCAGCTACCATGGCCAATGTTGCTTAAAGAACAAAGAAAAAAGCAGTCAAACAGAGTGCCCATGGAACAGCAGAATGACACAAAGCTTTCACAATTCAGACTATTTGCAACAAAAATGAAACAGTAAATCCAACTTGAATATGCATGCTTCAACTTCCTAGAGTAAAAAATGGAATTTAATCTCTGCCTTCTCTAGATTTTCATAGCACTTTATAACCGGCCTATGGCACTGAACATATTACACTAGACTTCAGTTTCAATGACAGTACTTGATACACACACACACACACACACAATTTAATACTATATAGTGCATGGCGCATTATGTGTGTGTATATATACTGTACTACATATTTACAAAACGTATGTGTATGTATACATACATATATCCATACTATATTCCCTTTATGATCTGTTCTTCCCCCCACTGCATCACTGCCATCTTCTTTGCAATGCCTCCCATATGTCAAGCACTATTATTCAGGTGTCTGGTACTGTTGTTCCTTCTGCCTAGAATTCTCTTCTGCTCGATACCTATGCTGCTTGCTCCCGTCACTTCCATAGATATTTGCTAAAGTGTCGCCATATTAGATAAACTTCCCTGAATACGTAAAATAACAGAGCCTTGGGCATTCCCCTACCTCTAAACCCTCATTATCCCCCTTACTCTGCTTATTTCTCTCCAAAGTATTTATTACCATCAAACTCATCTTAATTTGTTTAATGTCTTTCTCTCTCAATTAAAATGTTAAGTTCCATTATGGGCAGGACTTTTTTGTTCTCAGCTCTATCCCCAAAGACCTATGGAACAGTGCCTCAAACACAATGATCAGTCATTTTTTAAGACATTCATTTTGGTATGCATATGGGTACTCTTAACATGCTTTTTTAAAAAGCATCCAAGATTGTGTCCTTAAAAGTTAAAACAACATCTTACAACTATCTGTACAACCTGCTGTTCCCAAAAGGTTGAAAAACAAAGCTGAGCCCAATACATGTGCAAATTTTCAAATTTCAAATTAAAAGAGGATCTAACAAATGAAGGTTTTACTATAATGCTTATTAAAACTATAGTATGCTTTAGTATTAATCACAGAAAAACTGGAGTTATTCTGAAGGATAACTCCAGAAGCTCAAAAAAAAAAAAAAATTCTTCACACATAATAAAACAGGAAAAATGAAGTAAGAATTCACACTGAGATTACGAATCCAGAACAGACCAAATGTAAAATCAAAGTTATGCAAATATTACAGGTGTGGTGGGGAGGATATTGAATAAAACTAGCAGTATATACTTGCCCACAGTATTTAACTCAGCCATTTTCTCCATACAATAATTTTTCATCTGTACAATGTTTCTAATACAATAGTAGCCCGAAAACGCTTTCAAGTTTGAGCTCCGTGTCAGGAAGGAAAATACTCTTCCCACCTCTGACTAACCAAAAGTAAACTATTCCAAACAAAAGTTAACACTTATCATGGGACTCTGAATAGTTACTGCTTTTCCCACTCTCAATCCAGAAGATACTATTTCTTAAAAAGCAAAAACTGTAACAATTTCCCTTGGCAACTAATAAGTTACCAAAATGAGGACAGATCTTATATTTTCTTTTCATTATTTATGTCAAGAATACAAAAACTGAAGTACCTTCTTGAATATTCATTATTAACAATTTCTGAATCCCACACACACTAAAAAAAAAAGTACCACATGGTACGTAGGTTCTTTGCTTTAAGTATGAGTGAGAATTTACAAAGATTTCCAATATTTAAGGGGATGAAGACAATAGGCCTAAAAATAAGCCTACCATAGAAATGACAATCACTTTTCCATGTAGAGAAAGCAGAAGGAACCAATACCCACCATACAAACATAAATGCTCTCACTTTTGTTATTTCACACGCTCCTTCAACAAACAATGACTGAGGTAGATAAAGCTGATGTTAACTGTATTTACATAGGCAAGGTCACAGAAGCTAAATGACAGATTAATGACTAGAATTAAATTTTTGCTAAGGATAAGGATCCATTAAAACATACACCAAGTAAATGCTCAACCAGCCAATTTAATACATGTTCTCAGTTGAAAACGAATTAAAACAAAACAATAGAAAACAGTGAAATGCAAAACAGTATTTTTGTATTCTGGGGAAGTCTTTTTTCTTTCTTTTAACAAAGTACAAAAAATTTAGAAGTAAGCAGTTACCAAATGGTTTCATTAATATTACAGTCATATTCCCAGTGTAGGCCTTTATAAACTCTCCCAACAGGCAGTTCACCAACTTCAGCCTATATAGATGTCCTCAGGCAGAGTTCATCAACTTCAGAAACTTAAATTAGGACACTCAGGGTTCACTTCTACAGTCAGTCAGGCAACCCAGCCAGTGGCCTGCGCCATTAGAATGCAGAGTTCTCAAGTTCCCATCTAAACAGAAACTCACTAGGCTACACCAAAACCATACTGATACCCAAATAAGATTTTCTAAAAAAGAAGCCTGGCTTAAATCAGTATTTGTTTGTTTGTTTTTAAATCAACATACCACAATCATTTAGCCAAACACAGTAATACATATAAAATTTAGTAATCCTTTTCAAAAAGGCCATTTTGAAAGATACCTTTTTTTAACAACTGCCCTCATAAATCTACAACCTAAAATTGATGTATTCAGTCATCTAGAAAATTGGAGATACGGCTGGGCGTGGTGGCTCACGTCTGTAAACCCAGCACTTTGGGAGGCCGAGGCGGGCGGATTACCTGAGGTCAGGAGTTCGAGACCAGCCTGGCCAACATGGTTTTTTTTAGTCTTTACTAAAAAAAAAAACAAAAATTAGCAGGGCATGGTGGCACATGACCGTAATCCCAGCTACTTGGGAGGCTGAGGCAGGAGAAGTGCTTGAGTCTGGGAGGCGGAGGTTGCAGTGAGCTGAGATTGTGCCACTGCATTCTAGCCTGGCCTACAGAGAGAGACTCTGTCTCAAAAAAAAAAAAAAGAAAAGAAAATTGAAGATAAAATTAATTTCGAAGGCAAAGAAATTAACTGGTTAATCAAATTTTGCTTCACTTATCAAATCTTTGTAATTTTCCTTGGTGGGAGTAGAAACAAAAGAATATTCGTCAATAAATAGTAACCAGAGGATAAGAAACTTTTATATGAAGTATCACCAAAATTTTTTTTCATATAGCAAAATTAAGTATTTCAAAACTATGCAAGTTGAAATTAGACGTAGGCTAATCAAAGTTAAACACAGGCAAATTTGCCTAGTCTTAAATGTCAAATGTCTAGGAAATGCAATGAACAGTCTTATTTCTTACTCCAAATAGCTGTGAAAGGGATCACAAAATATGGTCCAAATTAAGATGTAACTGTTAAAATTTTATTTGTAAAGTTCACGGGGTCTTCTGTGAGAAACACAGTGTTACATTTTTATATAACTTCCAATAGAACTAACTCAAAACTATGCTCTTCACAGGCTTACACCTTAAGAAATCTAACCAACATATTAAGTGGACTTTAATTAACTGGGGAAATACTCCTAAAGGCAGAATATGGAATGCTGAGTACAATGACAAAGACTGACAAGATAATCAGATGGCTTTTGTAACAATACTAATGAAGCTAAGGGGCCTAATTCATAAACTAAGCGGACATATCCAAGAGTGAAGAGTTAATCAAATGACACTACAGTCTGACCATGAAATACTATGAGGCCAATGAATGCATGGCACAAAAAATAAAAGCTGTGAGGAGAAAATGTTCACCACATAATAAGTCAAAAGTCATAGCAAAGAAAAATACACAGTACAATTCCATTTTTTAAAACTGTATGTGTGAGGATAGGCATTGTGGTTCATGCCTGTAAGCCCAGTGCTTTGGGAAGTGAGGTAAGATGATTGCTTGAGGTCAAGAGTTTGAGACAAGCCTAAGCAACATAGGGAGATCCTCAACAACAACAAAAATAAATAAATTAAATAAAATAAAATAATTTTTTTTGAGATGGAGTCTCGCTCTGTAGCCAGGCTGGAGAGCATGGCGCGACCTCAGCTCACTGCAACCTCTGCCTCCCAGGTTCAAGCGATTATCCTGCCTCAGCTTCCTGAGCAGCTGGGACTACAGGGGCGCACTACCACACCCAGCTAACTTTCGTTTAGTAGAGACAGGATTTCACCATGTTGGCCAGGATGGTCTCCATCTCTTGACCTCGTGCTCTACCCGTCTCGGCCTCTCAAAGGGCTGGGATTACAGGCGTGAGCCACAGCACCCAGCTAAAAAAAAAAATTTTTTTTGAGACGGAGTCTACTCCATCGCCCAGGCTGGAGTGCAGTGGCGCGATCTCGGCTCACTGCCACCTCTGCCACCCAGGTTCAAGCAATTCTCCTGCCTCAGCCTCCCGAGTAGCTGGGATTACAGGCAACTGCCACTGTGCTCAGCTAACTTTTGTATTTTTAGTAGAGACGGGGTTTCACCATCTTGGCCGAGCTCCTGACCTTGTGATCCACCTGCCTCGGCCTCCCAAAGTGCTGGGATTACAGGCATGAGCTACCGCATCCAGCCCCAAAATTTCTTTTTAAATTAGCGCTTGTAGTGGAGGTTGAGGCGGGAGGCAGGAGGACAGCTTGAGCCTAAGAGTTAAAGGTTACAGTGAACTGTGATCATGACATTGCACTCCAACTTGGACAACACAGCAAGACCTTGTCTAAAAAAAAAAAAAGTTGTACATATGTAATATTTTCTTGTATATACTGAATTTGCCCAAATACAAGGTGATGCATAAAGAATTGAACACTTCCCAAATGATTCAGCAACTATGTCATATATGAACAGTTAGTGAAAAATAATTTATAAAGGAACTATAAGTTACTTCCATAAACTAATCTCAGTACCTCTCATATCACATAGCACACACCAATTCTGTATTGTAATTTATCCCACACCCTTTAGAACATTATCATGATCAACGCAGAAAGGAGAGCCATGACACATTCTTTATCTCCTCAAGGATGTGAGGAAGAGGTGGTACAAGAGTAAGAGTTGCTGGGCTGGGCGTGGAGGCCAGCCACCTATAATTATAGGCCAGCCACCTATAATCCCAACACTGTGTAAGGCTGAGACGGGCAGATCACTTGAGGTCAGGAGTTCGAGACCAGCCGGGCCAATATGGTGAAACCCTGTCTCTACTAAAAACACAAAAATTAGCCAGGTGTGGTGGCGGGCACACACTTGTAATCCCAGCTACTTGAGAGGCTGAGACAGGAGAATCGCTTGAACCCAGGAAGCGGAGGTTAAAGGGAGCTGAGATTACTGCCATAGCAATCCAGCCTGGGCAACAGAGAGAGACTCCATCAGAAAAAAATTAAACAAACAAACAAAAAGAATAAGAGTTGCATGGTAAAGTCGCTGAGAATTTGGCAGCCACTATGCCAGAAGTAGGTCAGTATTTTGAACACAAGTTCAATCTCTCACAATGGTAAATGAGCCTTAAGGAATCTCCAGAACCCACATTCAAAGTAAGTCAAAGTCCTGGCCAGGCATGATGGCTCACATCTGGAATCCCAGTACTTTGGGAGATCGAGGCGGGTAGATCACGAGGTCAGGAGTTCAAGACCAGCCTGGTCAAGATGGTGAATTCCCATCTCTACTAAAAATACAAAATTAGCCAAGCGTGGTGGCGGATGCCTGTGATCCCAGCTACTTGGGAAGCTGATGCAGAGAACTGCTTGAACCCAGGAGGCGGAGGTCGCAGTGAGCTGAGATCGCACCACTGCACTCTAGTCTGGGCAACAGAGCGAGACTCCATCTCCGGAGGGGGGGAAGGTAGGTCAAAGTCCTATCTTAACGTATAAATAAAAACCCGGGTGCAGTGGCTCATGCCTGTAATCCCAGTATGTTGGGGGCCAAGGAGGGCGGATCACTCAAGGTCAGGAGTTTGAGACCAGCCTGGCCAACATGGTGAAACCCCATCTCTAATAAAAATACAAAAATTAGCTGGACGTGGTGACACATGACTGTAATCCCAACTACTTGGGAGGCTGAGGCAGGAGAATAACTTGAACCTGGGAGGCAGAGGTTGTGGTGAGCCCAGATCACGCCACTGCACTCTAGTCTGGGCAACAGAGTTAGAATCTATCTCAAAAAAAAAAAAAAAAAAAAAAAGTGCAGCTGTAGGAAAAAAATCAGTGTATTAGCACAACTAGATATGCTATTTCTGTCACCGTGTTCTTAGCAACATGAATGGACTAAGATTCACACACGTAAAAATTAGAAAATGTAAAAATAGAGTAGAACATGGTGACATGCACCTGTAGTCAGCTACTTGGAAGGCTGACAGGAAGATCCCTTGAGCCCAGGAGTTCAAGGCTGCAATGTACTATAATCATGCCTGTGAACAGCCACTGCACTCCAGCCTGGGAAACACAGTGAAACGCTGTGTCTAAAAAAAATAAATTTAAATAAATTTAAAAAGGCAACCCTCCCCCCACCAGAAATGTAAAAATCATTCTACCATTTGTAAAATTGCCAGGTAAAATGAGAGCACTTCCCCTCTCCAAAAACTATTCAACAGAAAAACTGCCCTAAGTCTTCACAAATCATCTCATTATCTGATCTGTTTAACAAAGTTCCTTCTGAAGAAGATAACCTGAAAAGACCTCCATCAATGCTAGTTTCAGGTGCTTATGAAGAAATAAAAAATTTAACAGATGTAAGTATTCCTGGGGATATATACCACATAATTGCATAATTGTGTTGGGTGTCTTCAGAACACTTTAAAAAACAACAAAATAAAGTTACGTTGCAGAGATCAGAAATACACATGAGGAACGAAAGAAACAAACTGTCAGTGTTACAAGAATGGATGGTGATATCCTGTGAAAAAATTTCTAATGTAAATTAGATCTTACACAAAAGGAAAGAAGTTACATAACTTTAAAAAGGGGGCTGTGGATGACCAAAAAACACAAAATATCCAAGATATGCACGAATATAAAATGAGTCAAATGTTATGTGGTAAGGTATATATGAATCAGGAAAAGAAATCAGTATTTTAAAATCATAGATTACTTTTCTTTCTAATAGTTTTTTAAAAATTTATTTATTTATTTTTATGGAGATGTGGTCTCCCTTTGTTGCCCAGGCTAGTTTCGAACTCCTGGGCTCAAGGGATCCTCCTGCCTCGGCCTCCCAAAGTGCTAGGATTACTACAGATGTGAGCCATCGCACTCAGCCAGATTACTTTTATAGTAATTTTCATACATATTCTCACTAGTGAGTTTCAATATTACGAGGCTGACTGCTTCATCTATATCCCTAACATTTATATATTTAAACAGGTAAAATAAATAAAACTTGAGGGGCTGTCAATGTCTCAATGGGAAAATGTGGGCTTGCTTTATATTTGGGGTTACCTTACATTCAGGTACATACAGTGTATGTGTATATACGTTTAAGTGTGTGTATATATTCCAAAATGCTTAAAGTGAGACAGAGGATGAAGCCACACACTTTCAGAGCTATCCCTTTTGCTAGAAATGACCTGGATACAGTTCAAACCAACAACTGACTGATTCACCTACTGATGCCAAATACTTAGATATACAAAGCTGAGAAGAAGCAAAATTTCTTCCGTACTAAACTGAGGTCTTTGGGGGTAAAGATACAGCCTCACAATACATTGTGGTGATTGTAATCTGTATGTATAGGATTCAGAGATGGAAAAAAGAGCAGGTGATTATTTTGGAAGGGAAAGCAAATTTTCCCTGGTTTCAATTTCATACTCTCTTAACTCATCATACAACAGTTACAGCACTTTTCACACTTCATTACAATTACTAGCTCATATATCAGTCTCTCCCATGAGAGAGCTCACTAAAGGCAGTACCATGTCTTCTTCATCCTCAAATTGCCAGCACCTAGCAGGGTACACCTTAAATATTTATTAAATGAATCCTAATAAATGAAATGTAACTTAGAAGACATCTGTAGAAAGCAACAATATTCTATTTAGTCTATGCTTTAGTGCAGCGATAATTTGGAAAAAAAAAAAAAATATTAGCAATCTAGAGAGTAGCATAATTGCTTTTTCAAGTTTATACCACCCCATATTCCTCCTCCTGCCACTGTAGTGATATGAACTGCCTCAATAAAAAGCCTCTACTTCAAGAACAGAACACAGAAGAGATTTTAAAAGGCATTTTCCTGGCAGAAAAGGACTGACATCCTTTTTATTTGTGGCAGAGGAAAGATGAGGAACTGAAAAGGGAATATGTAGAGAAGAACGAATTCAGATAGAGCTGGGTACACAAAGCAAACCCCTAAGATACTACATATTAATATATGTCTGAAATTTAGCCTCTAAGTCATGGCTGAAGCCAAGTCAAATTTACTGAACTGTCCAAACTTTAATTTTAAAAGTGCAAATTAAATTGTTTTAAATGAAGTCATTATGTAATTGCTCTAAAATTTTAATCAACACTGAAAACATATTTTTCAAATCAGTCCAATCTACTGTCTCTTAAAATTATTTTCATTTGTCTCTTTACCCACTAATGTCATAAATACAAAACTCTTAGAACAAAAGTGGAAAGTTTAAGTCATGAAAATGCTCTATAGAAAAACGTACTCTTGGGATACTCTTGACTTCACTGCCACTGACTTGTATTTTCAAGTGAAAGAGTTGTTCATCCCCACTCCTCTGATTATCAACATGTTTTAAATTACTACATAAGCCTTCTTAATATAAAAAAGTGTAAACCTAGAGCTTTCCCTTGGCATTCTGGTAGACTCTGCATTCCTACCACTAGATGGCAGACTGTAAAGAGGAATAATAGGACCTTGGTAGGAACACAGATGCATTCCGGCTCATCTGTAAACCACATCCTTAAATCTGAGATTGTTTAGGATTCCATTCTAGTACTCAGGTAAGTTGGTGATTTTCAAAACTAGATACCTTAGGCCCATCCTAGATTCCAAATAAGGATTACTGTAAAGGATGAGGAAAATCATATTTTGCTAAGCACCACCTCAAATATTTATTACTTATATGTCACTTTTTATCAGAAATGCAAGACAATAAAAGCTACTTAATGGAATAAAACTCATCACTTAATATAAGAATAAAAAATTTTATTTAAACTGAGTAAGAAAGCAAAACGAAAGCATTACAGTGCTCCAACATGAAAAAATAACATATCCATGGTATAAATTACATTCTCTTCTTTGAAGATCTTAAGTTTCACAATGACAACCCCACCTATAAGAAAGAAAACATTAAGTATCAAGTAATTTAAGAACAAATGCCAAAATTACAAACACTTTTTTGTATTACACGCTAAGAACTTAACTAATAGCTCATTAGCCCAGTTAAATATAATCGGGACGCTCAAAAAAAAAAAAAAAAATCTAGTACTGGATCAGAAAAATACAGAAACCTCACTTCCTAAGCAAAACAAAAGTCAACTAATAATACACTGTGCATACTACTTACCTCCACCAATGCTGTGAACCCAAGCAGGGACCAGGGTGGGGGCAGAAAAATTCTCCTTTCTTTCCAACAAGGCAGGGAAAAAGAAACCAACAATTGAGAGGCTCTGCAAGTGCAGATCAGAGTACTATAAAGGAAAAAACATTATCTGAGGAGGTTAAAGGAATTGGGACTAAGTCTGGAGAAAAGTACGTTATTAGTTAGGAATGACCAACCGTCCTGGTTTTGCTGGAGCAGTCCTGGTTCACACCCGTTGTCCCAGTGTCCCACTTGGATAGGACACCCTCTCACTCTTAAAAGAGACCATCCAAGTTTGGATAACATATTACACGTCACCTCAGTTATAAGCACCCTAATAAAAGTTTGCATGTAGCTAAAAAATTAATACACTACCAGTAGCAGCTATTCACAGTGCATCTGCATTTTCCTTTTATGAGTGCTATATTCTGGTTCTTTCTCAGCCTCCTTAAAACACAAACACGCTTCTATTCTGCCTACTTTGTCCTCTAACCCCTCTACCCATGATCATTTTTTAACAATAATCTCTGCTCCTGTTTTTTTCCTGGGAAACTCATCTAATTTCTTAACCTCAAAGAAAATCTCTATGCAAATCATTCACAAACTTCTCAGAAAAATCAATCTAAGGTTTTCTGGGGGAGTTAGAGACATTAGAATTTTCACCTCTGTCCAAAACATCTCACATTCAAAAAACAAAAACACGGTCTCAAATGCAACCTAAATGTCCCATTTTTGTTTTAATCAATAACACTCATTCTCAACTTTGTTAAATTCTCAGGAATCCTGTCTCTTTGTAACTTCCACAATGTGTGACACAGCGCCTTAAACATGTATGACAGTATAAATATTTGTCGATTTGTATGTGAAACAAAGGCCCATTCTCCACTCCTAAGATCCAGGAGAGAGAAGTAAGAGTAACAGGGAAAAAGCCTTCCCTGTAGGTAGGTTAAAGTTATTCGTTAATAGCCAAATCCATGTCTAAAAATAAAGTAGGAATCCAAAGATTTTTTTCATATCTTCTCTTAAAATGTTTAAATTCTGCCCAGTCACAGGGAATAATGGATTGCAGTTGACTTTCTGCCAGAGAGTCTCCCTCACTCAGAAAACACAAGTTCCGTTCCATGTCCCCAATGCACATAGAACAATGAGAATCTTTATATATTTTACCTTCATGAAGCTTTGCAAACCTCAGTAAGAAAAAACAGAAATCCCATTTATTCTAGTATTAACTGCATACTATAACATGCCAATAGTGTCTTAGGATTTAGAAATATACAATAGTGGACAAAGTTTCTATTATTATCATGGAGCTTATATACTAATGGGAGGAATGTAATCAGTACACAAATGAACAAATATACGTCAGACGGTGGCAAGTGCTAAGAATTTCTTAGCTCTTGGGAGGGATGGAGCTATGTGTTTAGGGGAGGTTGCTAGGAAGGAGCCCTACATAAGATGACTTTCGAGAATTATGGCAACAATGGTAGTGTGTCACCAGTGGCCTGGAGGACTATGGAACTGACCATCATGATCAACTACCACCCTCCACATAGTGAGTAAGTGTGAAGGCCTCCCATTCATGCTATATCTCACATGTCTGCTCCACCCGTGCCAAACCAAAGACACATCACACGGGACAGTCTCTTGGTAATTTTGCAAAGCCTCCAGTTTTATGTATATAGTACTAGAGACAGCAGAAATCTCATTTATTTATTCACATGCTTCACAATTAAAACAATCTCTTCACTTTAAGTGAGTCAAAATTACACCAGCCATTTATTACATCTGATTAAGTGACATACCTGTGGCTAGTAAGCATCTGAAGACCCTATAAGCCAGGAGCTTCCAACGCCCAGGCTGTGGACCATTACTGGTTTGTGACCTGTTAGGAACTGGGCCACACAGTGGCTGGTGAGCTAGTAAGCATTTCTGCCTAAGCTCCAGATCAGTGGGGGCATTAGACTCTCACAGGAGCGCGG
This sequence comes from Rhinopithecus bieti, assembly GCF_001698545.2. Taxonomy (NCBI): domain Eukaryota; kingdom Metazoa; phylum Chordata; class Mammalia; order Primates; family Cercopithecidae; genus Rhinopithecus; species Rhinopithecus bieti. Next base: position 2,600,400 of record NW_016814438.1, read on the forward strand.
ACCCTATTGTGAAGTGCACATGCAAGAGATCTAGGTTGTGCACTCCTTATGAGAATCTAATGCTGGATGATCTGAGGTGGAACAGTTTCATCCCGAAACCATCCCTCCACACATCTCCTGCCAGTCTGTGGAAAATGTGTTTTCCATGAAACCACTCCTTGGTGCCAAAAAGGTTGGGGACCGCTACAGTAAGCCACTGAGTAACAAGTCAAAGTCATTTCTGAAAAGTCTTTTTTCAAACTGCTGGAAATCAACTGCAGTAATGGCGGACGTAGCACCAAATAATAACCTACCTATGTGGCTTAAAATTTTGAAACAATACTCTGTAAGTGGAAAACATTAGCTATTTTAATACATTATTAATATATCACTATAAAATAAAGCCATTAATAAATCACTACAAAATAAAGCCAAAGTTATTTTTCCTAATAAGTTTAATCTTAAGCCTTTAAGTTTCTACAAGAAGGAAAAATCACTAGGATTATTCTACAAGAAGAAATAATCACCAGGACAAAAAATATCTCTATCCTCACACACCTCATAACTATACAATTGTTCTTACAAGATTCCTAGCAGGGTACAGTGGTATGCACCTGTAGTCCCAGCTACTCAGGAGGTTCAGGTGGGTGGATCACTTCAGCCCAGGAGTTTGAGGCTGTAGTATCCAATGATGACAACTGTGCATAGCCACTGAACTTCAGCCTAGGCAACATAGTAAGACCCTGTCTTGAAATTAAAAAAAAAAAAAA
>NW_016814438.1:2603874-2653046 GCF_001698545.2 Rhinopithecus bieti
TTCCCCTTCCCGAGTCCAAGTGATCTCATTGTTCAGTTCCCACCTATGAGTGAGAACATGCGGTGTTTGGTTTTCTGTTCTTGTGATAGTTTGCTAAGAATGATGGTTTCCAGCTGCATCCATGTCTATAGATTAAGTCTATAAGCCCAAGGACAGGAAGCAACTTATTAGTAAGTTTATCCCTTAAAAGGTTTCCAGCTGGGTGCAGTGGCTCATGCCTGTAATACCAGCACTTTGGGAAGCTGAGGCTGGCAGATCACCTGAGGTCAGGAGTTCGAAACCAGTCTGGCCAACAACGGGGTGAAACCCCATCTCTACTAAAATATAAAAAATTAGCCAAGCATGGTGGCGGGCACCTGTAATCCCAGCTACTTGGGAGGCTGAGGCAGGAGAATCTCTTGAACTCAGGAGGCAGACGTTGCAGTGAGTCGAGATCACGCCACTACACTCCAGCCTGGGAAACAAGACCAAAACTCCGTCTTTAAAAAAAAAAAAAGGACTCCAATCTCCTGATGGCAAGAATGGTTCTCTCCTTGCACTGCACCTTCATGCAGTCAAGGAGTATCTTAGTATCCCAAGCTGCTCTATAAATAGCTTTTAACTTAGCTACCAGTTGCAATTCTATAGCTAATTTTAAGTTAGCACCTATGGCTGTTTTCATTGCTACTGAGCTATGTCAGGCAGTATTTCTAGGATAGGCTACTACAGAAACCACTTGAAGATAGTGCCTGGATCCACTCTAGGTCACCGAGTCAAAACAGTATTTTGCAAGAATACGATGAACAAAATAAAAGAGGGTTTATACTCTATAAAGTCTAAGACTTTATATTAATACCCAACACAAATTCCAAACCTGATAACAAATACACAAATACATAGTTCTGTGAAGAAAATTACTAAAGCTAATGTTAAGAAAAGAAAACAGGCCAGGCTCAGTGGCTCACACCTGTAATTCCAGCACTTCGAGGCTGAGGCGGGCAGATCACAAGATCAGGAAGTCGAGACCATCCTGGCCAACATGCTGAAACCCTGGCTCTACTAAAATACAAAACTTAGCCAGGCATGGTGGCACATGCCTGTAATCTCAGCTACTCAGGAGGCTGAGGCAGGAGAATGGCTTGAACCTGGGAGGCAGAGGTTGAGGTGAGCCGAGATAGCGCCATTGCACTTCAGCCTGGGCAATAAGAGTGAAACTCGGTCTCAAAACAAAACAAAACAAAAGAAAATTACTGCCTGCTAAACTGTAACTTCTCAGTCATTAAACAGCTGATTTTACTTTAAAAAGGAAATGTACAAATGGGAATAAGGATAATGTGGGTATATTTTCCAACATAATTTTCACAACATCTTGGTTGAGTAAGGTAATATATTTAGGGTACTTTAAAAGTACCCTAAAGCTTTTAAAGCTTTAAAGCACCATTACAAATACTTTTATTTCTTTCTTACCATCATTTTGTATCGATATTTTCCCTCATTTTAGGAGACAATTCCTGTCACCTTTCCAACACAGTGTTATGAAAATACCTCAAACTCAATTACTGCTGCAAAACCTTCATTATCTAATGTCCAATTTCTTCATCAACTGGGAAGTGTTACCACAGATTCTTGCACTCAATTTTAAGAGTGGCGAAATCTTTATAATGCACATATGATTTCTTTCTTAATAAAGACAGGGCCTTGCTTTGTCACCCAGACTGGAGTAGCTGGGACTACAGGCACATGCTAGCACATTCAGCTAATTTTTAAATTTTCTGTAGATACAAGGTCTCACTATGTTGCCCAGGCTGATCTCAACCTCCTGACCTTAAGTGATCCTCCCGCTTTGGCCACCCAAAGTGCTGGGAATACAGGCATGAGCCACTGTGCTTGGCCAAGATTTCTTTATATGTTACAAAATTCGTTCATATTCTTAGTCTTCCAATTTAACAACATCCTTGTGCCAAGGCAAGGAATGCTGTTATAATATCTCCATTGTAAAGATTTAAATACTTGTTTAAAGTAGCACAAACTAGTGGCTGTGGTGGAACTCATTTTTCAAACAGTAACCTTTCCACTAGCAGGACAGATGAAGATACACATTCTCAACACACACACATTCTCCCCTCATTTCCATGTGGTCTGAGTGAGACTGGTTATCATTTTCTCTAATTATTCTAAACTCCACACATTTTCACAAATTCAGCGTTGTGTTTAGTTCTAAAAAATCTAATGCCTAGCATACACAGTAGGCCATCTCTTGTCTGGTTTAGTACATCCTCATTGGCATCATCATCTTCTTTGTGGCTACAATGAAGTAAAGTTGACAGACTATGAGGAAAGAGACACATTATTCAACTCAAGTTCACAAGATGCGAAAGTTCTGGGCATTCCCCATCTCCAAATGACTCAAACTGCAAGCCTTAATTTATAAGTAAGTTTAAAGAAGCCAAGAATGTCAGAAAACAAACTAAATCAACTCACTAGATTTTAGGCGAACAGGTCTTTTATGATGTTATATAAGAAAAACCCAGAGCAATTTTCCAGTCATCTTTTGCCCTAGAGATTAATTACTATCAATCCTAAGTAATAGCAGAAGGGGTAAACTATGTCAAAAGGGGCTTCAACAGTTATAACACATTCTTGGTTAGTCATGAAGCTACAAAAACATAACTCTGATGAAGAAAGTCAAAGAAAAATCAATTCTAGATTAAGTCTATAAGCCCAAGGACAGGAAGCAACTTATTAGTAAGTTTATCCCTTAAAAGGTTTCCAGCTGGGTGCAGTGGCTCATGCCTGTAATACCAGCACTTTGGGAAGCTGAGGCTGGCAGATCACCTGAGGTCAGGAGTTCGAAACCAGTCTGGCCAACAACGGGGTGAAACCCCATCTCTACTAAAAATATAAAAAATTAGCCAAGCATGGTGGCGGGCACCTGTAATCCCAGCTACTTGGGAGGCTGAGGCAGGAGAATCTCTTGAACTCAGGAGGCAGACGTTGCAGTGAGTCGAGATCACGCCACTACACTCCAGCCTGGGAAACAAGACCAAAACTCCGTCTTTAAAAAAAAAAAAAGGACTCCAATCTCCTGATGGCAAGAATGGTTCTCTCCTTGCACTGCACCTTCATGCAGTCAAGGAGTATCTTAGTATCCCAAGCTGCTCTATAAATAGCTTTTTAACTTAGCTACCAGTTGCAATTCTATAGCTAATTTTTAAGTTAGCACCTATGGCTGTTTTTCATTGCTACTGAGCTATGTCAGGCAGTATTTCTAGGATAGGCTACTACAGAAACCACTTGAAGATAGTGCCTGGATCCACTCTAGGTCACCGAGTCAAAACAGTATTTTGCAAGAATACGATGAACAAAAATAAAAGAGGGTTTATACTCTATAAAGTCTAAGACTTTATATTAATACCCAACACAAATTCCAAACCTGATAACAAATACACAAATACATAGTTCTGTGAAGAAAAATTACTAAAGCTAATGTTAAGAAAAGAAAAACAGGCCAGGCTCAGTGGCTCACACCTGTAATTCCAGCACTTCGAGGCTGAGGCGGGCAGATCACAAGATCAGGAAGTCGAGACCATCCTGGCCAACATGCTGAAACCCTGGCTCTACTAAAAATACAAAACTTAGCCAGGCATGGTGGCACATGCCTGTAATCTCAGCTACTCAGGAGGCTGAGGCAGGAGAATGGCTTGAACCTGGGAGGCAGAGGTTGAGGTGAGCCGAGATAGCGCCATTGCACTTCAGCCTGGGCAATAAGAGTGAAACTCGGTCTCAAAACAAAACAAAACAAAAGAAAATTACTGCCTGCTAAACTGTAACTTCTCAGTCATTAAACAGCTGATTTTACTTTAAAAAGGAAATGTACAAATGGGAATAAGGATAATGTGGGTATATTTTCCAATTCTGAAAATGGGAGGCAAAGTCATCACATAAAGAACAAATCAGAGGGTCGGGTGCAGAGGCTCACACCTGTAATCCCAGCACTTTGGAAGACCGAGGCAAGCGGATCACATGAGGCTAGGAGTTCGAGACCAGCCTGACCAATATGGCAAAAGCCCGTCTCTACTAAATATACAAAAATTAGCCAGGTATGGTGGGTGCACACCTACAATCCCAATCACTTGGGAGGCTGAGGCATGAGAATCACTGGAACCCAGTGCAGTGAGCTGAGATTGTGCCACTGCACTGCAGCCTGGGTGACAAAGCAAGCCTGTCTCAAAAAAAAAAAAAAAAAAAAGAACAAATCATCAGAACTTTACTCCAGTTCCATACCAAAAGATCAAATGCAACTATCCTGTTAACTTATTTTCTCTTGGATATTCAGTTTTAATACACAAATTCATTGCAGAGCAACCCACTCCATTTTGAACGTATCAATAAATCTTCAAACTGACCTTGTATCTCAAAGCCAGACAAATTCCCCCATGACAGCTCACCTGAAATAAAGCCAGTAACTGTTAATTAGTGAAATTCATTTTCTTTTCTTTTCTTTTTTTTTTTTTTTTGTCTGAGCTCACTCTGTCACCCAGGCTGGAGTGCAGTGGTGCGATCTCAGGGTTTCATCATGTTGGCCAGGCTGGTCTCAAACTCCTGACCTCAGGTGATCCACCCGGCTTGGCCTCCCAAAGTGCAGGGGTTACAGGCGTGAGCCACCGTGCCTGGCCTCTTTTCTACTCATCTAAGAGACATGCTATCTTCCAAAATTCTGCCCCTCCCTTTCCAAAGATCCAATCTGAAGACAGATGAACTTAGAGAAGTTAAAAACAAAAAGTACCAACAATTAAAACTAGTTTGCTAGGTAAAACTACATATCGGACACAACTAAAGATTATTCTAACTACATCAGGCCAGGTGAGGTGGCTCACGCCTGTAATCCCAGCACTCTGGGAGGTCGAGGTGAGTGGATCACCTGAGGTCAGGAGTTCAAGACCAACATGGCAAAACCCCATCTCTACTAAAAACAAAATACAAAAATTAGTCAGGCGTAGTGGTGAGAACCTATAATCCCAGCTACCGGGAGGCGGAGGTTGCAGTGAGCAGAGATTGCGCCCCTGCACTCCAGCCTGGGCGACAGAGCAAGACTCTGTCTCAAAAAAAAAAAAAAAAAAAAAAAACTGTATCAGTAAGTTGCTTAATTTCAAGTCACAAATGGCCAAAAAGAAGAAAAAAAAGGCAAAAACAAAGTTCACCCTTTTTTGACAAATAACTCAAAACTAGATGTACATGTACTGCAAGTAAAAGCAAACTTTTTTGGCTCTTAATGGTTGTCACTGGTACACAAAAGGCTATAAGCCAAAAACGTGCAAGCAATTGTAGCCACAAAAACTGATACAGCCTTGACCTATTACAGAGTTCTAATATTAAACAGACATATGCAATTCCCCATTCTACAATACATATACACAGCATTCATATAATTTAAGAAACATAGTCCTTCCATCATGCAAATTAAATTAAGGATCCTGGCAACAAAAATAATGTTTATATTTCTGTGTTTCTAAAGAATTAAAATTAAGAGATAAAAATAAGGTGAAGTAATTACCCATCAATCCATCACTTAATAATTTTAAAATTATGTCACTGTGGTAGAACATAAAGAAATGGTGATGGATTAGTGATGCTCCTTACACACCCTCAACTGATCCCCCTAATATGAACAACACTCAACACATACAAGACAATTTTTAATAAAGGCAGAAACTCCCTTTTTAACATCCAAGATACACACTGGAAAAACATTAGCTTTATTATTATTATTTTCATGTGATAGTGGTCTTGCTATGTTGTACAAGGTGGCCTCGAACTACTGGCCTCAAGAAATACTGCCACCTCAGCCACCTGAGTAGCTGGGACTACAAGGATGCACCACCGCACCCAGCTGAAAATTCACTTTTGTTGCCCATTTCCTCCTAAAACAAAAATCACATAAGACAATGCCACCTATTCCTACCAATGATAAGGTATGCAAATTCAAACTGTTTTTCAAATAATGATATACTAGCAGATGGGACAGAATACTCTAATGGAGAATGAAGCAAAAGCTCAGAGAGAAACTGTCTCTGGTATTCGTTTTCAAAGGACCAAGCGTATAACAAAAAAAGCTAAAGGAACACAATTGTAGCATCACAGAATAACAGAGAAAGAAGGCAATTTAGAAAATAAACTATTTTCATAACGGATTTTTGTGAGGCCATACGGAGCTAGGGTCAGTACCCTACATTCCAGTTAAAGCTTATTCCTCTTGAAGCATATGGAAAATTTATCTTAAGATAAAAGTGGTGGCTCACTCCTGTAATCCCAGCACTTTGGGAGACGGAGGTGGGCGGATCACTTGAAGTCAGGAGTTCCAGACCAGTCTGGCCAACATGGTGAAACCCCATCTCTACTAAAAATAAAAAAATTAGCCGGGCATAGTAGCATGCACACGCAGTCCCAGCTACTTGGGAGGCTGAAGCAGGAGAATCACTTGAACCTGGGAGGCAGAGGTTGCAGTGAGCTGACATCGCAACACTGCACTCCAGCCTGGGCAACAGAGTGAGACTCCCATCTCAAAAAGAAAAAAAAAAAGAAGTATAGAAAGTTGACATCTCAAAATGTAATCTTACATATTTACATAAATTATATTTCTCAAAGAAAAGCTCTCTCCTATCTCTATCTCATTCCATATAAGTTTTCTGTGAGCTAAGAAGCTCCCCTTCAGATTGCCTGACCTCTAGTCAAGGTTCTTCATAGCCATCTAAATGTTGGATTTATTCTCTGTGTATTCTTACTAGTAGTGTTTTAGTTTAAGTATCTGGAAAATAGAGCCAGTAAGACTATCTGATGAATAGGTTTGTATAAATATTGTGTTAAAAATGCATGTCAATTGCCCAAGACATAAAAAGGTTTCCTTAAATGTTAGCTATTCTCCCCATTTTGTATGTTATGTCCTAACTAAACATTTTGTATGTTATGTCCTAACTCTCCCCATTTTGTATGTTATGTCCAACTGATACGGTTTGGCTCTGTGTCCCCACCCAAATCTCACCTTGAACTGTAATAACCCCCACGTGAAGTACAGGACCAGGTGGAGATAATTGAAACAGCATGGCAGTTTCTCTCATGCTGTTCTCATGATAGTGAGTGAGTTCTCAAGAGATCTGATGGCTTTATAAGGGGCACTTCTCTCTCCTGCCATCATGTGAAAAAGGACATGTTTGCTTCCCTTTCTGCCATAATTGTAAGTTTCCTGAGGCCTCCCTGGCCATGCAGAACTGTGAGTCAATTAAACCTCTTTTCTTTATAAATTACCCAGTCTTGGGTGTTTCTTCATAGCAGCATGAGAATGGACTAATACACCAATTTTTACCAGATTTTGTGAATCCCTGAAGACTGAAAGGTTTCCTTTCTTTTATAAAATTTCTACCTTCAGATCAAAGTTAGGTTTACATTATTTCTGTTGAGAAGACTTCTTCAAAGATTCCTGTGCAATCTAGAGACTTGGAAATCCCCCAAACTTCAGTAATTGCCACCATTCATTCAGTCTATAATAAAGTTAATACAAAAAGCTTGAGGCAGCAAAATCTCATCCTCAAGCTTCCAGATCAGCAAAACTCCTTGCCTTTCCTGTTTTCACACTGGCAGCAGAAACTACAGATAAAGTGTAATTTTGAAAAATTGGCTCTAACTATGGTCCAACTTGACCTACAGTAGCCAAAAGCTGTATCTAAAGGTCATATAATTAAAATCATACTCCCTTCACAATCTAGCCTCAGACAATTGCTCCAACTATACTTCTCATTGCACCCCTGTCCCTCTCACAGTCCAAAAGCACCCCATTTACAAATTTCTTTGTTCCTCAAACACAATTTCAGCTTCCTGTCTACAAATGTTTGCTCACGCTCTTTCCTCCACCTGAAATGCCTAGTGTTCCTAATAACTTATCATTTAAGGTCCAGTTCTCTTCCCTTATCAAAAGCAATATCTCACTCCTCTGATTTTTAACGTCATTTGATCTGTACTTATCTCACACTGTCTGGCAATACAGCTATCTACATATGTCATCTTCCCTACTAGACGGAGGACAGATTAGTGTTTCTGCACTTTGATTTCACAATAATCTCAACACGACCTGAATAGTGACACTGTTAATTAAATTTGGCCTAAAGCTGCTTCCATTAGCAGTGAACTGCACCTCAGTATGGTAAAACTGCAACCTAACTTGAGTATATTCCTGTTCCGAGCAGCTAAGTTTTCTGCCAATCACAAGCTGCAAGCTGCTCAGACGTGTCCAAATAAGGCAAACGTGGACCCAAATGCAGACCTGTAATGAATCAGGCTATGTCTAGATGACACTTCTTTTTCTGTCTATAAATCCTAACTATCCACATTGCTGGGTGGAACTTTCCAAACCTTTACTCCTTTGGGGTGCTGCTCAATTCATAATTGTTTCTTTGCTCAACTTAACTGCCAAATTTAATTTGTCTAAAGTTTTATTTTAACAAGACTCAATATGTAATGCTAAAGAGTATATTAATTTCTATAAGACTAACAAAGCCTTTTGTTTTTTTTGAGACAGGGTCTCGCTGTCACCAAGGCTGGAGTACAGTGGCATGACCTCAGCTCACTGCAACTTCCGCCTCCTGGACTCAAGTGATCCTCCCACTTCAGCCTTACAAGTAGCTCGGACTACAGGCGTATGCCACCATGCCCAAATAATTTTTATATTTTCAGTAGAGATGGGATTTCACTATGTCACCCAGGCTGGTCTCAAACTCCTGGACTCAAGCAATCTGCCCACCTCGGCCTCCCAAAGTGCTGGAATTACAGGCATGAGCCACGACACCTAGCCAAAACTAACAAAGCCTTGTTTGGTAGAGATACAGCTTTAAAAATGCACAAGTGACAATATATCATTTTCAGATATATAAAAGTCACTAATTAAATCAAAGAAGCCACCAAGATTCTTACTGACTTTAAACTGATTTAACAAATCTTATGTATTCATACTATCACCCAATAAGATAGTTTGTGTTTAAGTTCATTCATAAATTTAGAACTCAATAAAAGCTCAATTCCCAGACAAGTCCACAAAAGCCATGAGTTCACAGTATGCCTGATTTTAGTTATTTGCAGACCCAAACACTATGTATAATAACATTCAGAGGTCCAATTTTGGGCGGTAAGGTATACTGAGCCCCCTGCACATGTGCCAACAGAATCATGCATTCCTTCTTTCCTATTCTTCTCAACAACCCCACTACAAACTATGTGTGAAAAGGAAAAAATACATTGCTAGTTTCACAGCACTGGTATCTAAAGCTAGGGAAGCAGCTAATAAACGGGAGAAAGGAGGGCTCTAAAATGAAGATAGAGGATGGCACTGAGGAGCCAAGAGTCTATCAAGACAACTCCTGCTCCTTTAAGGGTTCCCTCTCCAGCCTCATCTCCCCTTACTCCCATTAACACTTTGCATTCTACCACACAAAACTATTCAGTTTCCACAAACACACCATAAAGTGCTTTTTTGTCCCATGTCACTGCTTATCATCTGCAAATCACCATTTATCCTTAAAGTTCCTGTTACCTCGTCTGTGAAGTCTTTACTAACCTCCTTCCAAGTTACTCTTTCCTATTTGATCTTTATGTAAAAAGTTATTATGCATTTACCTCAATATATTACAATCAATTATTAGTTTGCACATTTTACACTATTAGATCTCAGGCTCTTTTTAAGGTAAGAATCAAGTGTCACTCTTTTTTTTTTTTTTTGAGACGGAGTTCCATACTTGTTGCTCAGGCTGCGGGGGTTTCTCCATGTTGGTCAGGCTGGTCTCAAACTCCTGACCTCAGGTTATCCACCCACCTTGGCCTCCCAAAGTGCTGGGATTACAGGCGTGAGCCACTGTGCCCGGCCCACTCATCTTTATAATATTTTCTGGACTGTCACCATTTTACCTTAGCACTCCAAAAAAAATATATTTTTTTTTATGTTGGCAAAAATCTACCTTTAAACAATTGCTTGCTGGCTGGATGTGGTGGCTAATGTCTGTAATCTCAGCACTGTGGGAGGCTGAGATGGGTGGATCACCTGAGGTCAGGAGTTTGAGACCAGCCTGGCCAACATGGTGAAACTCCGTCTCTACTAAAATACAAAACTGGCCACGCGTGGTGGCACACGTCTGTAATCCCAGCTACTTGGGAAGCTAAGGCAGGAGAATCGCTTGAACCCAGGAGGCAGAGGTTGCAGTGAGCCTAAATCGTGCCATTGCACTCCAGCCTGGACAACAAGAGCAAATCTCCATCTCAAAAAAAAAAAAAAAAAGATACTATGGAAACATACAATGACACTATTCTTTGTGGACAAAACAACTTATTCACAGTCATGCAACTATTTGTTACCTTCTTCATATATCTAAGACTATTCTGAAAATGTAAAAAATATACACTAGATCAGATTAAGTGGTTTATCCAGCTGAAAGAATGTCTGACCCAAATAATTCCAGTTATCCATCACCAAACTATGCCCAGTAATCCTGGAGATTGCCATCAAGTAACATTTTTCTCCTGCACAATTCCACTTCAACATTACACAGAGGAAGCAGAGTTGTATTCCATGTCAACTTCAAAAGATAAAAACTCAAATATCTTTGGTTTTCCTTAATATAAACATGTTTCTTCATACCATATACAAAAAGTCAACTCAAAATTGATCAATCTTAAATCTAAGAGCTAAAATTTCTTCCTAAAACTCTTAGAAGGAAATAGGTGTAAATGTGCATAACCTTGAATCAGCCAAAGATTTCTTAGATAAATCAAAAGCACAATCAAAAAAATCAGAGGCTGGGTGAGAATGTGATGGCTCACATCTGTAATTCCAGCATTTTGGGAGGCTGACGTGGGTGGATCGCTTGAGGTCAGGAGTTCAAGACCAGCCTGCCCAACATGGTAAAACCCCCATCTCTACTAAAAACACAAAAACTTGGCTAGCACGGTAGCATACGCCTGTAGTCCCATCTACTCGGAAGGCTAAGGCAGGAGGATCACTTGAACTCAGGAGGCAAAGTTGCAATGAGCCAAGACTGCACCACAGCACTCTAGCCTGGGTGACAAAACAAGACTCTGTCTGAAAAAAAAAAAAACCCTGAAAAATTAAGACTTGAAAATTTAAAACTTTTGTATATTAAAAGACATTTTATCAAGAAAGTGACAAGCCAAGCCACAGAATGGGGAAAAAAATTACAAATCATATAAAGATCTAGCATGTGAAGTATGTTAAGTACTCTTCTGGTATCCAGAATACATAAAGACCAAATTTTAAAACAGGCAAAATATCTTGAATAGATATTTTCCCAAAGATATACAAATAGTCAATAACCACATAAAGAAATGCTAAACAGCATTAACCATTAGGGAAATGGAAACCAAAATCACAATGACATAACACTTCACACCCACTAGGATGACTATTTTTTAAAATCAAAAAACAAAATCCTAAAATAACAAGTTTGGCAAGAAAATAGAGGAGAAATAGGAACCTTCATACACTGCTAATGCGAATGTAAAACGGTGTCACTGCTGTGGAAAACAGTTTGGTAGTTCCTCAAAAAGTTAAACAGAATCACCATATAAACCAGTAATTTTACTCCTAGATATATACCTAAGGGAACTGAAAATAATGTTCACATGAAAACTTGTATATGAATGTTCATAGCAGTATCATTCGTCATAGCCCAAATGGCTAAACAACCCAAGTGTCCACCAACTAATGAAAATATAAATGAAATGTGGATATCTATACAAGGGAGTATTATTCACCTATAAAAATGAATAAAGTACTGATATGTGCTGCAAGGATAAACCTTTAAAACATTATAACTGAAAGAAGCCAGGAACAAAAGGCTACATATTGTATGATTCCATTAATATGAAATATGCAGAACAGAAAAATTCATAGACAGAAAGTAGATTAATGGTTGCAGGGGGGCAGAGGACAGCTTAGGAGTGACTGTTAACAGATACACGATCTCTTTCTTGGGTGATGGAAAATGTTCTAGAATTACATAATGGGGATGGTTGCACACAACACTGTGAACGTACTAAATAACACTGAATTCTCTACTTCAAAACTGAATTTTATGTTATGTAGATTATGTCTCAATTTTCAAATTGCAAAAAAAATGTGTACTCTAGCCGGGAGCGGTGGCTCAAGCCTGTAATCCCAGCACCTTGGGAGGCCGAGACGGGCGGATCACGAGGTCAGGAGATCGAGACCATCCTGGCTAACACAGTGAAATCCTGTCTCTCCTAAAAAATACAAAAAACTAGCCGGGCGTGGTGGCAGGCGCCTGTAGTCCCAGCTACTCGGGAGGCTGAGGCAGGAGAATGGCGTGAACCCGGGAGGTGGAGCTTGCAGTGAGCTGAGATCCGGCCACTGCATTCCAGCCTGGGCGACAGAGCGAGACTCCCTCTCAAAAAAAAATGTGTACTCTAAAAGGGAAACAAATAAAAATAAAAAATTGCAAAAAAAGAAAATTATGTGTGTGAGGCCAGCCGTGGTGGCTCACGCCTGTAATCCCAGCACTTTTAGGAGGCCGAGGTGGGCGGATCATGAGGTCAGGAGTTCAAGACCAGCCTGACCAACATGGTGAAACTCTGTCTCTACTAAAAATACAAAAATTAGCTGGGCCTGGTGGCTCGCACTTGTAATCCCAGCTACTTGGGAGGCTGAGACAGGAGAATCACTTGAACCCGGGAGGCGGAGGCTGCAGGAGCCAAGATCACGCCATTGCACTCCAGCCTGGGCAACAGAGTAAGAATCTGTCTCAAAAATAAATAAATAAATAAAAATAAAATAAATAAAAAATTATGTGTGTGGTGTATATGTGTGTATATGTACACACAGCTAACCCTCCATATCAATGGGTTCCATTATCATGGATTCAATCACGAATTGAAAATATACCAAACAAAGCATCTCTACTGAACATGTGCAGACTTTTTTCCTTGTCATTATTCCCTAAACAATACAGTATAACAACTATTCACGTAGCACTTACATTGTATTAGGTATTATAAGTAACCTAGAGATGATTTAAAGTTACATTGTATTAAGTATTATAAGTAACCTAGAGATGATTTAAAGTATTCAGAGAATGTGCATAGGTTATATGCAAACAATGCCATTTTACATCAGGGATTTGAGCACCCTTAGATTTTCTTATCTGTGGGAGGTCCTGGAATCAATCCCCTATAGATACTGAAGGACAACTGCATACATTTATCACCTCTCCTCAAAATCTCCTCTTTATTTTAGCTTTGGATTAGTTAAATGCTAATGTTTCAAATTATTTAATACAGTGCATGAGTCAGATTTCTGCAAACAATTGTTTGAAGTATATCAAAAAGACTTGCCAATTCTCTGCAGTGTGAATACCACCCGCTATTTACTTTTTGCAGCATACTTAGATTACATTAAAATTTTTGCATATAAGATGTATTTAAAATATGGCACGCATTCCTATTTCTTAAACATCCACAAGATAACTATTACCAGCACATAAAATTTTAAGTGCACATACACACAACCCCAAAGATGACCCTTGATCTCAGAGCTTATAGTCACGTGGGATCTATAATCAGAAGAAACATGTACATTAAAATATGACAATTGGGTATACTCTGTGAAGTCACTTGCAGAGTATATCTGCAATCTTTAGTAAGGAAATAAGCTTTGGAAAGCATGTCCAACTTCCTCAACCACTACTTGGAAAAACTGCCCCCTGATTAAGACTTGGGTCCCTAGGATGCTTTCAAGTAATAACTTTATGGCTATAAATACCAGCACCATTCCCCTAACCACTGCTAAAAATGTCATGTATTCAGATGAAACTTTCAGCAATTCCCACTGGCCCCTGGAATCAACTTACTGATTAAGTAATCTAGATTAAGTGATCCTATTTTTACCACCATCGCTACCACCTCCCTAACCTTTGCCTCATATCTCATACAGCTTTCTTCTAAAACAGACACTTCTTTTCTTTTATATTTTGATATCATCTGTTAAGTGTGCTTTATCCCTTCTTATATCAAAAATGAGTTTACTGTACAGTTATACTCCAGGAGGCACCTTTTGCACAAAAAGATGTGATAGGCACCTTCTGGAGTTGTACAAGGAAGCAGCTTTGATAAACTCTTCAGATCTATTTCTGGTCCTCTGTTAAATTCTTAAAAATTACATTCCTAATTTCAAGAATATGTCCTCAAAAATGTGCATTTTAATATAGCGTTCAAATGGAGCAGCTACAAAAATTTTGAAGTAACAATGCTTTTGGAAGACACTACCTTGCATCTAAAGAAAACTAAACCTCTTAATGCCTCATGAGTTCAATGAAACACAGTAATTTCTTATGTTTTTAATCAATGTTACTGACTTTATATACAAATTTGTAACCAGGCAATTTCCATAGTCACCATAAAAATATCCTTAAATGTCTACTGGTATAGATTTTTATGTCCATAAATTGTTCATGGAATAGTCTGAGCTATGAAGGGAGGTTAGGTATAATCATTTGATATTTACTGAGCACCCATGGGATTGCTGACTAGGTACTTGAAGAAGAGAGAAAGAACAATACAGAAAACAATCCCTGTTCTACAGAGGAAATGTGCATAAACCCAAAATATATAAAAGCAAGATAGCAACTACAGTTTAACAATATTTGAAACTTTATAAATGGTGAGAATAATATTGGACTGACAGGACCGGGGTAGTTATTCAGTGATGTTTTTATGAAAGTGGTTACTTTAAATGTGAATATTAATGGGAGCGAGGTAAAGAAAGTTTAAAAGAGGCCGAGCATAGTGGTTCACACTTATAATCCCAGTACTTGGGGAGGCCAAGGTCAGAAGTCGAGACCCGCCTAGGCAAGAGACCTCTTTCTCTTTAGCAGGGCATGGTGGCAATGGCACACACCTGTAGTCCTATCTACTCAGGAGGCTGAGGCAAGAGAACCCCTTCGGCCCAAGAGTTCGAGTTACAGTAAGCCATAATCATGACCCTACACTCCAGTTTGGGTGACAGAGCAAGACCCTGTCTTTAGTCCAAGGAATCGTAAGTGCAAAGGCTAACGGTTTGGTAGTCAAGAACTTTTGGCACAATTGATACCTAACCTGCCTGGCTTTCACAAAAAAAGATAGTTTTGACATTAACAAAAAAAAGGGGTGGGGGGGACAAATAATCAAGAGTTCCAATTAATAACTAATTTTTAAGGTCTTTGGGAAAAAAATTTTAAATATTAGTGTTAGACTTTTTTGCCCCAGCAGTTTCCAAGTCATACTGAACACTCCTTCCAATCTAGTTATGGACATAAAGTGGACATAGGGATTATGATATTACATCTCTTGCTTGAAATCTTCCAAAAGTTGGGGCACTGTTACCTACAAAATCAAATCCAAAATCACTCTGAGAATTCAAAGGATCCCTTAAATCTAGTTCCTCTTTGAGTACTCTTTTGTCCCCTCTAACACACACTCATCCCTAAAGGTGCAATTTTTTTAGTCTCAGAACCTTTACACTTTAAAATTGAGGAATCAAGAACTTTTATGTGGGGCTTCTCTATCAATATTTACTGTTAGAAACTGAAACTGAGAAATTTATCAACACTAATTCATGTGAAAAATAACAGTATTTTCAAAACAGCACCCCACAATTTAGAAGAATGGCATTGTTTCACATTTTTGCAAAACTCTATTTTGTGGCTTAACAGGAAATAGTTGAATTCTCATTATCTGCTACTACATTCAAACTGTTGCAATATCACACATCACATAGCCTCTGGAAAACTCCACTGTACAGTGGCAAAAGAATAAAAATAGAAAAAGCAAATAATATCTTAGTACATGAAAATAGTTTTTAACTCACAAACTTGCTGAAATGGTCTTGAGAACCCCCAGAAGTCCCCAGATCACACCTTAAGAACCACTGCCAACAAAGGAGAAAGGCAATACAATGCAGCAAAGATAGTCTTTTCAACAAATAGTACTGCACAACTCCACATCCACAGGCAAAAAAAAAAATGAATCTGGAGACAGACATTACACTCACAAAAATTAACTCAAAATGGATCACAGACCTAAATGTAAAATGCAGAATTATAAACTCCCAGATGGTGACACAGAAGACAATCTAGATGACCTTGCATTTGTTGATGACTTTTTAAACACAATGATGAAGGCATGACCCATGAAAGAAAGAACTGCTAAACTGGACTTCATTAAGATTAAAATTTTCTGCTCTGTGAAAGACATTGTCAAGAGAATGAAAAAGACAAGGCACAGACTGGGAGAAAATATTTGCAAAAGATACATTTGATAGCCAGGCTTGGTAGCTCATGCCTGTAAATCCCAACACTTTGGGAGGCTGAAGCAGGCAGATCACCTGAGGTCAGGAGTTCAAGACCAGCCTGGCTAATATGGTGAAACCCCATCTCTACTAAAAATACAAAAATTAGCCGGGCATGATGATGGGCATCTGTAATCCCAGCTACTCGGGAAGCTGAGGCAGAAGAATCACTTGAATCCCTGGGAGACAGAGCTTACAATGAGATGAGATGGCGCCACTGCACTCTAGCCTAGGAGACAGAGCAAGACTCTATCTCAAAAAAAAAAAAAAAAAAAAAAAAAAGATACATCTGATAAAGGACTGTTATTCAAAATATACAACTCTCAAAACTCAACAATAAGAAAACAAAGAACCTGACTTTAAGAGCAGGACAAAGACCTTAGAGGACACCTCACTAAAAAAGATATAAAGATGGCAACTAAGTATATGAAAAGATGTCACATAATCAGGAAAAGGCAAATTATAACAATACCACTACACACCTATTAGAATGGCCAAAACCCGTAACAGTGACAATATCAAATGCTGGTAAGAATGTGAACAGAAACTCCCATTCATTACTGGTATGAATATAAAATGGTACCATCACTTTGAAAGACAGTTTGGAGGTTTCTTGCAAAACTAAAGGTACTCTTACCATATGATCCAGCAACTGTGTTCCTTGGTATTTATCCAAACGAACTGAAAATTTATGTCCACACAAAAGACACACACACAGATGTTTGATGTTTATAGCAGCTTTATTCACAATTGCCAAAACTAGGAAGCAACCAAGATGTCCTTCACTAAGTAAATGAACAAGTAAACCCTGGTATATCCAGATAATAAATAGAGTAGTCAAGTGCAAAAAAAAAAAAAAAAAAAGGCTGTCAAACCATGAAAAGCCACTGAGGAAATCGTAAATGCGTATTAGTACGTGAAAAAAGAAAATCTGAAAAGGCTATAGACTGTATGATTCCAACTACGACATTCTTGAAAAGGCAAAACTATAGAGACAGTTAATAAAAAATAGCAGTTGCCAGCGGTTGGGGAAGAGGAGGGATGGCTAGGGGGAGCATAGAGTATTTCAGGGCAGATAAACATTGTACCACTACAATAGTGGATATGTGCCATACAATTGTCCAAACTCACAGAACATACAAACACCAAGAGTAAACCTTGGCCTGGCGTAGTAGCTCACGCCTGTAATCCCAACACTTTGGGAGGCCAAGGTGGGTGGATCACCTGAGGTCAGGAATTCGAGACCCGCCTGGCCAACATGGTGAAACCCCATCTCTATCAAAAATATAAAAATTTAGCTGGGCATAGTGGCGGGCACCTGTAATCCCAAATACTTGGGAGGCTGAGCCAGGAGAATCCCTTGAATCTGGAAGGCGAAGGTTGCAGTGCGCCGAGATCGTACCACTGCACTCCAGCCTGGGCAACAAGAGCGAAATTCCGTCTCAAAAAAAAAAAAAAGTGACCCTTAATGTAAACTATGGACTTTGGGTAAAGATGTGTGAATGTACGTCCATCAATTTTAACAAATGTACCACTTTCGTGGGGGATATAATATATCTTGATAATAACTTGAGAAATCCTTAATTTTCTGATAATCTGATAAATCACAACTCTGAACATAATTTTTAATACGAAGGCTTAGGTTTGCCGAGATTCTCTTTTAAAGAACTATCTAACTGTCCAAAATGATTCTCCATAAAAAGAACCATATACACAGTGAACATACAGAATTCTAAAAGGTCAAGTCCAAAATTTTGATTCTCTAGAGAAACGTATAAAGCAGTTTAGCAACATACTAAGACAGAACACAAAGTAACGGAAATGCCACTTTAGCTACCAAAAGAACAGGAAGAGCAAATAGTAACCCTTTACTTTGAAAGTCTAAGGCTACTACTTCCTGGTAGGGCTCTAACCTCTTGCCAAGAAGCCTGTAAGTTTATTTTCTTACTTTTTTTTTTTATTATACTTTAAGTTCTAGGGTACATGTGCATAACGTGCAGGTTTGTTACATATGTCTACTTGTGCCATGTAGGTGTGCTGCACCCATCAACTCGTCAGCACCCATCAATTCATCATTTATATCAGGTATAACTCCCAATGCAATCCGTCCCCCCTCACCACTCCCCATGATAGGCCCCGGTGTGTGATGGTCCCCTTCCTGAGCCCAGGTGATCTCATTGTTCAGTTCCCACCTCCATGGTGAGAACCATGCCGCGCTCTTGGTTTCTGTGTCTTCGTGATAGTTTGCTAAGAATGACTGGTTTCCAGCTGCATCCATGTCCCTACAAAGGATGCAAAACTCATCCTAAATAGTAGTGGCTGCCATAGTATTCCACTGGTGGTAAGTATGGCCCCATCTTTCTTAATCCAGCTGTCACAGATGGACATGTGTTGATTCGCGAGTCTTTGCTATTGTGATAGTGCCGCAATAGACATACGTGTGGCATGTGTCGTCTATACAGGACCGCATGATTTATAATCCTTTGGGGAGAGCGCGCGAGGATGGCTGGGTCATATGGTAACGCGGTGACGCTTGCTCAGGCCATCCTGTTGGGAGAATGATACTCTTTTCCATCAATGTTGAACCTAGTTTACCCTCCTCACCGACGTGTAGAGAGTGTTCCGTATTCCTCTCCACGACCCTCTCCAGCACCTGTTGTTTCCTGACTTTTTAATGATTGCATGCATAAGCTGCTGTGAGGACTGAGTACCTCTCAATTGTGTTTTGATTGGCTCTTTTGCTGATGCGACGTGGCTGATGAGCATTTTTTCTGTGTCCTGTTGGCTGTATGAATGTCTGCTTCCTGAGATACATGTTTGTTTTTTTTCAGATGCTTCTGCCCACTTTGGAGTGGGGTTGTTTGTTTTTTTCTTGTAAACTTTGTCTGAGTTCTTTGTAGGTTCTGGATATCAGACCCTTTGTCAGACGAGTAGATTGCAAAAAATGTTTCTCCCATCAAGTGGAAATCATGAAATTAAGCATTTTTAGAACTGAAGAAAACAAAGGAGAAACAACTATGTCTAACAGTGAACTTTCACATTAATATTCTAAACGATCATCATGGCCAAATAATTTTACATTGATGAGATGAAGCGATTGCGTGATTAGTCACAAATATATTATTCTCTCGTGAGAGAGAACTCTCGCTCGCTCTCTTTACACAAGATCAAAGTAAATGTTTCATATAAGTCTACAACAGGCGAGAAGGAAAAACCGCTTATGAAGTTTCACTTCTCACCTGCCATAGTAACTTTAAATTCAAAGACACCTTTAAAAATTATCCAGATATATAAAATACTTAGTAAACATAAAAGGTATAGATGCCCAAAGTCTAATATTATTTCTTAACATAGCAAATAAATCCATCAGTGAACAATAATTACAAAAGTATTTCAGAATTCATTTGCTAATTACGAATAAGCGGATACAAAAAAAGGTGAATATTAAGTTCTCTTTAGAGTTTCTCTTTTAAAATACATATGATTCAGAAACAACTAGATATATCTGGGAGGAAAAAGGATCCATTTGTGAATTTTACTATATACCTCAGGCATTCTGTTCCGCCATGGCGACAGAAAAAAAATAAATAAATAAAATGCCTCAGGCATTTGACATGTATAATCAAATCTTACTCATTACTACCACTTTGATAACTCTATTATTATTTTCTGTATTGCAAAACTACTAAAAGACTAGTAAGGATAATGAAAATATAAATCATATGACTAATTCTTATAGGAAAGAATAGGGCGTCCAGACATTAATTACACAATAACTGTCTTTTTAAAACCAGATCCTTTTGAAAAAAAAAGTCCCAGTTACCTTACTTAATAAGAGATATCCTGGGACAGATCTTCTACTTTATTTCTTCCTTATATGCATCTTCTTAGAAACCATATCCTAGTTACCAGATCCTTCTTGACAATACGCAAACTAAGCACCCATGATATTAACTGAAACATTAAAAACCATTTGTGCTTTAAAAGAGAATTAATTCAGGTACAGTTTGGTATGTTATATACATTTTTAATGTAGTTACACAAACCCCTAGACCAAATACAAATTCCACCTTCTACATAAGCAAAATATTCAAATCTTACTTTTTAAAAACTTATTTCCAATTTCTAGATTCAGTTCACAACATACAAATAACCATTCTGTATCTACCATAGAGATATGTTGATAATGGATGCTTAGTAAGAACTTGATCTTGATTTTGTTTTAGAAAAGATAAGGCAGTGGTTGAAATAAAATGTCCCCGTAAATTAACTGGGAAAAATATGAATTAAAAAAACAGAGACATACAGGATATGGTGACTCACACCTAAAATCCTGGCACTTTAGGAGGCTCAGCTGGTAGAGAGGATCTTTGAGCCCCGGAGTTTGAGATCTGTCTGAGCAACATAAGGAGACCCTGTCTATACAAAAATTAAAAATCAGCTGTGCGTGGTAGCAGGTGCCTACGGTCCTGGCTACTCAGGAAGATTGTCTGAACCTGGGAAGTCAAGGCTGCAGTGAGATGTGATTGCACCACTGCACTCCAGCCTGGGCAACAGGGTGAGACCCACCTCATTTAAAAAAAAAAAAAAAAAGGAGACATTACAGCCTTTAGTACAAATATTACATTTCAGTGAAATACGTCAAAATATAAACATCCAAGGATAGTAAATAAGAATAAAGAAAATTAAGAATTCATATCAAAAAATAGGATAAGGGACAGGCATGCTGGCTCAGACCCATAATCCCAGCACTCTGGGAGGCTGATGCAGGAGGATTACTTGAGCCCAGGAGTTCAAGACCAGCCTGGGCCACACAGGGAGACCCTCATCTCTCCAAAAATAAAAAGTTTCTTTAACCAGGCGTAGTGGCACATGCCTGTAGTCCCAGCTACTTGGGAGACTGAGGTGGGAGGATCTCTTGAGCCTGAGGAGGATGAGGCTACAGTGAGCTGTGATCCTGCCACTGCACACCAGTGACAGAGCAAGACCCTATATCAAAAAAAAGGGGGTGGGTTAAGACTAAAGATCATAAGATCAGATAAAAATGATTGATATATTAAGAAGTTATAAATTAAAAATTGTGGGCCAGGCACGGTGGCTCACATCTGTAATCCCAGCCCTTTCGGAGGCAGAGACGGGAGGATCACAAGAGACCCAGACCATCCTGGCCAACATAGTGAAACCCTGTCTCTACTAAAAATACAAAAATTAGCTGGGTGTGGTGGCGTGCGCCTGTAGTCCCAGCTACTCAAGAGGCTGAGGCAGGAGAAATGCATGAACCTGGGAGGCGGAGGTTGCAGTGAGTCAAGATTGCACCACTGCACCCGAGCCTGGGGACAGAGCGAGACTCCAAGACTCCGTCTCAAAAAAAAAAAAAAGAAAGAAAAAAATGTTTTCTATCCTGCAATCATGGTTCTTTTAAGCATTTTATACTGCTAAACGGAATTAAAGGCTACTTTCTATGTATATGAATTGCCCCCACCTGCAGCTGTGAGACAGGATTAAATGAGATGATGAGAAAGTGCCTGGAAAACTTAAGTCCTTCAAATATAAGGGCTGCTATGCCTCTACCTTGATTATGGCTACTAAAGGCCTAAAATTAAATGGAAATCATGTTTATTTTTACAAACATATTCCAAGTTCGACAACGCTTTCACACTAGGGATGCTAGTCAACGTTATTATCCATTAACACCTACAGTATAAGCAAAGCAAAAAAATCTTTTTTCAATAAGTATATAACGTAGTATGAATTAAGCCATAATTCATGGATTATTAATAATCACTTCCTAATACGGAAAGATCTTGGCGAGAAACTGCACAGAAACCACCTCCACACTCTAAGGGCTCATAGGAAAACCAACAGTCCTAAGCATATCTTTTGTTAAATGCTGCCATTTTAAAATGAAATCATTTTCATTAGATTCATATAAATAAGCATCAGTTGCTAGAGGCATTAAAAGGTGCACATAAACTAAGCTTTCAATATAAAGAAAATTCCTAAAAGACGAAAAGTACTTGAAATGACAGGTTTCTGTATTAAAGCCTAAAGTTCATGATGTCAACACCATGAACTGTCTGTAGAAGACTTTTAAATTTTCTCAAAGCATGTTAGTGTGTGCAAGGAAGGTATTTGTTTAGTAAACCACTCACTGGTCAGACTTTACCTAAGATAAAGGTATTTTATTAGTGAGAACTGATTACAGGACATTTTAAACAACAATGTAGGGAAAATAGTATTCCAGTATTTTAAAACTGCATTGAAAAGAAATAGAAGTACACATATATTTTTAAATCAAATACTACCAGGTATACTCAAGTTCCAAAAGGTGAGAGTTTGTAAAACAGAAGTGGAAGAGAAAAGAACGACAAATGCAAGATTATCCTCCAAACCTAATCCCAGTTAGCATCTGCAGTAGTGGTTAAAAAAAGAGAAATAGCTAATAACATTTACGAAACCACATGCAAATAGCACTCTTCCAACCTTACCTATTTTCTCCTCTTTTTGGCAACGCGTTAAAAGAACCACTGCTACATTTGAAATAAGACACAAACCTTTATAAAAAAACTTTGGAAAGACTTATCGATTCTTATTTTGAAAGAGGAAAGAGGAAAATAGTTCACACAGTCACAAGTAGTTTCTTCATACTCCCATACCAAAAAAAAAAAAAAAAAACCACCAAAAACAACTAACAGAAGAATTAACACAGTGTCAGGGCAAACTGTAAGATTTGGTAGGGCAAATCAAGTAGTCATTTGAAGAGCCTAAATAGTAGAAACGTCTACTACACATATCAGATAATCAAAAAATCACATATGGCTTTACGATGCACTTTAAAAAGTTTTCTGTTTATAAGTGTTACCATTTAAATATATTCTCCATTCTCTAAGACAAACAAGGACTGAGAGTTTAAAAGCAGCTTGAACGCATATCTGAAAGAACCAAGCACTACTGCTTTTTATTTAAAACTTTTTTCCACAGTGGAGGAACAATCACAACGAATAATGGGCTTCTGTGTAGCAAAAACTTGTTCTAACAGCATTCATGAGCACAGTAACTTGGAAGAATTTACATTTCGTACATTTTTTTTTTTAAAGTGCAAACTTTACGGCCAAAGTCCAAATGAGAAATTAAAACAGGCTTCCAGACAGTGAATTATCTTTCAGGGCATGCTCACTCTTGCTTCAAACAGTAAAGCAAAGTAACTTTCATGTATGATGAAAGTCAATCAGACTAATGTGTGAAGTCATTTAAAAAGGTAACTTATTTATCGTGACTATTTCCCTATTTTTCCCTGAAAAGTTTCAAGTCTAAGCTCCATTGGCTTGAGTGATCCAATGAGCTTTGTACCCCGAAGTAAAAGAGCGCAAAAAAAAAAAAAGAGGAGGATATTACAGGTGACTTCCAGGTTAGAAAAAAGTTGCGAGGAGTCAGCTCTACTAATTGTATCTACCTTAGCGAATGGACGAATACTGTGTCGTGTAAAAGAAGCTGGTTCCTCAAAAGGTAACTGGCATAATTAAAACGTATCCAAACTCAAGCATCATCAAACATCATTTTGCCAATGTTTTTTAAGGGATGTATGTTATTTGTAAGTAAATTTATTAATCCATTTGGAATTCCAACAGTCTACGCTTAACACTCAAGCTTCTGAATTCAGGCTGCCAGAGTTAACAGTTCCGGGAACTGATAAGAGTATCAGCAAAAAGCCTTTTTCCAGTTCCCCATTTGAAAAGGTGGGGGGCAGAGCTGACAGTCACAAACTCACCCCAGTCAAAAGTATGGACAACACAATGATTAAATTCCACCAGAGGCAAATAAAAATCCCAACTTTCCAGAAAGCTTTCCCTACACCAAATTGAATCCTTTTACTTTCAATCTCACAAAGAAGGTAATCTGAAATAAAAGTCGGGTAAGTGGGTATGGTATTTAAAATAAAATGAGTCAAAAAAACTACACTGAAGCTACTAGAGAGGCGATGAAAGGTAACCCAAACGCGGGAGGGAAGGTGGACAAGAAAGCCAGGAACGGATGGAAGAAGCAGCTAGTGGAGCAAAGGAAGTGAGGGATCACTTCAAGGGAGGCAGCCCGGAGGGATAACAGGGATCTGGGTGCAAGGAACCAAGCGTTTGCGGAAAACCGAAGAAGGCTGATGAAGAAACAATGGGGCTCGGCAGACGCTCAGGCGAGGGCGACAAGGCGGCACCGGACGGGTGGGAAGGGAGAGCAGAAGGCTGCAGTGGAGACTGGTAGCGGGTGAGAAGCCAGGTGGGGAGGCAAGTTGGTTGGGTATGATGGGTGTGGTAGCGCACCGGACAGGAGGGGAGGGTCCCCTAGGAATAGGGAGGGGACTGGCTTGTCAGATTCTGAGACGGGGAGCGGAGGCCATGAAGGCAGGTGTGATGGAAGCAAAAGAACACAGCCCAACGGGCACAGAACCCGCCGTGCCAGAGAAGACTCAGGGAGGGAAGAGGCAGCAGACAGGGGAAAGAAAAGAGAGGGGGAGAAGGACGCGGGTCGCGCGGGCGCCTGGGAGGGGGGCCGCGGTCGGCTTCACTCACAGTCCAGGTGCTTTTTCTTGGGCCCCATGATCTCGTGGGTCGTGGCCTTGCATACTGTCTTGGATACGGCAGAGCCCGTGACACTGTGCTGGGCGGCAGTGATTCGGTCCGTCAGGCTCTGGCCGGACATCTCTGCAGTTCCTCCACCACCCCACCCGCTCAGCAGCCGGCGGGGACTGGGACCCCCAAGAGCCGGAGGGTCCCCACCCCCCACCGCACCCCCTACCCCCACCGGCTCCTTCCCCGCCTGCCGGCCTGGGGCGCGGTTCGGGGCCCCGCGCTGCCACCCAGTCCAGAGAGAACCGGCTTGTATCACCCGCGGAGTCGGACAAGATGTCGGGCACTCCCTTGCCCCCGCCTCAGTTCAGCCCACCCCTTCCCTGGTCAGCTGGAGCCGGGCAGGGTAAAAGGGACAGGCAGCTGCAGGAAAATGGCGGCGCCAGGCTCCTCCTCGGAGCTTTCCGGGCTGCCCCCGGGTCACGTGACTCGGACACCGCCCCTCCTCCCTTCTCCCGCCCCTTTCCCCTTCCCTTTCCTCTTCGACGCCCGCCCTCCCTCGCTCAACGAGGGAAGAGCGGGGCGGCGCCCGCGCGTTACGTGATGGAACTCGCCAGGCGGGCGCAACAGGAGGCCACCCCGAGGGGAGTGCGCAGCCGGCGCGTCACGTGACTCTCCCTGCCAACAGGTCGCCTGAGGCTCGGCCCGCGGGGGTCACAGACGGGGGGCGGGGCGGGAGAGGAATGGCGAGGGCGGCGTGCTGGGGGCGGGGCGGCAGGCTTCTTCGCTTACCCCCAACTCAAGTGTGTCCTCGTGTCTGTGGTTGAAACCAACAGCTTGACAAAGGAGGTGCAACTGCCGTCACAGCTTCCCCTGAAGTCGAGGGTATTAGGCCTCTGGCTCCCCGAGGTTTCCTAGCAGAGTCAAGAATGTATTTCGAGACGCCTCCCAAAGCCGCCCTCCTGGCTTAAAGGAGAAGGTTCCAGCCGGCCTATTTTCTGAGCCTGCCAGCAGGCCTCTCTCTACCGTGGAACTATTGAAGCTCTCCTTATTCACTTACCCCAGAAAGGTTTTTTTTTCCCCCTCTTTCCTTGAGAGGCTTGGAAATGTCACCTGGTTTTGTTTATCTCTACTCCGAAAACCCGACACGTTGCTGCCATTCTAAATTTAGATACTAGCTGGCCCGTATTCATTCTCTAGGGTGTGGAATAGGACAGGAAACACATAGCTTCACTGGAATTTGAAAAGGGAAGTAGTAGGATGATGTCAACAGCGATTAGCTTGACCCTACATGGCTGACTGCTGTGGTGATTAAAGGTCCAGACCATAGAAGGAAGTGAGAGGGCGGTAAATGGAGAAGTCCCATTCAAATAGTCCAAACATCACTGCCTGCCATCTCTCTTGGTTTAGTCTTTCTTTCCTTGGCGTCTTTTATTGGGTGAGCCAGATTTCCATGGAAAGACGTTGACGCTGCCCTGTGGACATTTTAAAAGAAGTATTACATCCTGAAATACTATTGAATGAGACCCAGACCATACATAACAAAGCTTTTTATATGTTATTAGAGCCTCTACATTTAACCCAGGGTTAGGGATAAGTTGAAAAATCTCTTGAGTGTTAAGTTACCATGATAGTCACATGTAATCTTGCTAGTTTCAAATGAAATGCTAACATTCTCAGAAAGTCTGTGTACACCATCTGCCAGCCAAATCCAAAATACTGTGCTTCAATCTGGTGACTCTCAAAGGATGCAAAGCTGATAGATATTTAACATTTTATGTATCATATCAGGAATTTTGTGGTCTCCCATTCCATATTCCCCACACCCCCTCACCCCCCTTTTTTCCCCACTATGGCTGGTGAAATTCTGCAGCAACATGCTCTTGCCAAGAACACAGAGTTCTTAATCCCGGCGGGCTTCATCTTTGTCAAGCCAGCCTCCAATTTCACAAAACTATAATGACTTCCTTCAGTGTACTGCAATCCATCTGTGCTTTGGTGCCCAGTTTGCTGTCCCATCTCCATTGGGCAGTGGAATTACCAAATTTTCAAGACATGTTATCAGCCATCATTGCTACTGGTCTGTGGTTTCCACTGTATAAGTTACTGGTTGGCTTGAGCCTCTGCATTGGTAAACCCCAAACTGAGGTCAACACTAACATGGTCTAGCTATCAGCAGGTGAATATTTTATCCTTAGGGAAAATGTCCGTCATTCCTAAGTACATAACAGGAAAGCATTACACTGTTACTTTTACCAAAGAGGTTCTTTCAAACCGTTTTTATGACAATAATTGTTGACATGTTTACCCTGTTAACAAGCTGCTGTTAGAAATATCATTTTATTTTTTTCCAAGTATACGTGGTACAAGTTTCTAACTATGTAAATAATCAATAATCATTGAAGAGGATTATGTGTAGTTGTGAACTGAAATCTATGGAGAAATTTAGAAGAAGATGGGGAATTGTTCTAAGGATAGACATTACTGACCTATTTTGTCTTACATGCTTAAGTGTTCTCTGTGTCAGTTTCCTTGGTCTATTCAGGAAATATCTCTTCCTGAAGTTCCACAGATGCCAACTCACCATGGCCAAAACTGAACTTCTCTTGCCCTTGCCCAGCATCCTACATCTTTAATTCATACTGTTCCCTATATCTGTTAATGGCCTCACCACATGCCCAGAAGCTCCCCTCAGAAAGCTGTGATTCAGAGTTCTCCTTCTGTTTTATTTCCCTCATCAAGCCTAACCTACTCTCAAACACATCCCATCTCTAACACCACTTCTGTTGCCTTAGTTCCAGCCTTTATGATCTCTGTTGCACTAGACTATTTTAGTAACTTCTTGGCTGATTCTGTCTTTTATATCCTGACTCTCCAATTCAGATCTTTCTGAAACTAAAATGTGATTGTCTTTTCTTTGCTTTAAGATCTTCCATTAGCTCCCCCATCGCTACCCTAAAGGATGAAATTAAGGACTCTCAACATGGCATACATGGTTCTTCATGATCTGGCCCCATTTTAGAAGTTTCTAAGTATGTAAATAATCAGTGACCATTGTAGAGGTTTATGTGTAATTGTGAAATGAAATATATGGAGCAATTTAGAAGAAGATGGGGATTAGAACTAAGAATAGGCATTACTGACCTACTTTATCTTATATACTTAAGTTTTCTCTGTGTCAGTTTCCTCGGTCTATTCAAGAAATATCTCACCTGAAGTTCCACATATGACAACTCACATGGCCACCTAAACCTGTTGAGCCTTGTCTCTTCCCATTCCTCTAAATTCCCCTACCTACCTGCTACTTGTTAAGCCTCATCTCTTCCGATTCCTTTAAATGCACTCCAGCCAATATCACACTACTTGACATACTTGGATGTCATGCTGTTTCACATCCCAATAAGCAGTTGCTGGTTTCCTTTTGTTACTCATATTTTATATGTGCTTCTGTTATCTGATTGTTATTGTGATTGACTAATTGCACTAACATGGGGGTGCAGAGATACATCCATGCTAGTGTTATGGTTGATGCAAGGTAGATACACAGTAGATGGTGATTGAATGAATAAATGAGAATGCTTTGAAATCACACATTCAGACACACCATCACTCCAAACCTCTCATTTGATAAAATCTGCCCACTTTTTCACACATATAGCATGTCTGCTGGGCATGGAGGCATAAGCCTATAGTCATAGCTACTTGGGAGGCTGAAGCAGGAGGATTCCTTGAGTCCAGGAGTTTAAGCCTGCAGTGAATTATGATCCTATCACTGCATTCCAGCCTGGATGACAGAGCAAGACACTGTCTCTAAAAATAAATAAATAAAGTATGTCCATCCCATAATTATCTGTTTAGAGCATCATCCTTATTTAGTACCTTCTTAATTAATTTACTCTTTCAAAAAATATGTATTGAACTGTGTGTCAGGCATAGGGGTTCTAAGTGTTAAACACTATTTATAGTGAACCTATCAGTCCTTTGGGAACTAGTCAGTTCTCAACTCGAAGGTCTCTTTGCTTTGATTGTAAAGGAGCAGACCCAAAACAGAAGGAAAAAACTTGAGTAACATATTTCCTAGATATTTCTTAGGCTCTTCCAACTGAAAGGTATGTTGTAGAGAGACAGGGAATGTTGGGAGAAGGAGCAAGTTTTTTTTAATGCCTCCTATGTGCTAGAAACACTACACTTTAAAATTTAATGCTCATAACAATAACTTCAAAAGTATCATGCCCAAGTATCATGCCCATCCAATACAAGAAAACAGACAAGTCTTAGAAATTACTTTTTATTTTTATTTTTTTGAGACAGAGTCTCACTCTGTTGCCCAGGCTGGAGTGCAGTGGTGCAATCTCGGCTCACTGCAAGCTCCACCTCCCGGGTTCACACCATTCTCCTGCCTCAACCTCCCAAGTAGCTGGGACTACAGGTACCCACCTACCACCATGCCTGGCTAATTTTTTATAGTTTTAGTAGAGATGGGGTTTCACCATGTCAGCCAGGATGGTCTCGATCTCCTCACCTCATGATATGCCCACGTCGGCCTCCCAAAGTGCTGGAATTACAGGCATGAGCCACCGCACCTGGCCAAATCTTAGAAATTGAGTAACTTTCCAAAATCCCACAGATAACTAAGTGGCAGAAGCAAGATTTAAAAAATAATTCTCTTTCCAATACTCTACCCAGACCCTTTAGCCAGTACTTGAAGCAGCTGCCAATATAGACTAAATTTATTCAACAGATAGTTCTTGCCTGCATACTATGTGCCAGGGTTTTCTAGACGCTAAGATAAAATAATGTGCAAGACAAACAGGGCCTCACTTCTTAGAGATCTTAGTCTCTAAGTGGTAACAAAGAAGAAAATAGGTGAAAGTATGCTGCACCTGAGGAACCTTAAGTCGTCATCAATGACTTAAGAAAGTGGCAAAGGAATATGGAAGAGAAAATTGACCAGAATTTTTACATTTATTATTATACTTTATTATCTAAATTATAATCTTTTGATATTAAGCTAACTAAACTGATATGAACACATGGCAAACCCTTCCTCCCTCACCTTTCTGTGTTTACACTTCCTGATGCTGCCAGTCAGTTAGAGATCATAAGGTCACATAACCTTACAAAGGTAAGGACTTTTATTTGTAGCTAAGTTCCCTTGCTAGAACCTCTAAACAAATGAAGTCATGTGCCGCATGACATTTCAGTCAACAATACACCACAGATACAGGGGTGGTCCTATAAATTATAATACCATGTTTTTACTGTGTCTGTTCTATGTTTAGACATATGTTTAGCTACACAAATACCATTTTGTTACAGTTGCTTACAGTATTCAGTACAGTAATGTGTGGTACAGATTTGTAGGCTAGGAGCAACAGGCTATATAATATATAATCTTGGTGTGTAGTAGGCTATACCATCTAGGCTTCTGTAAGTGCACTCTGTGATGTTCACAAACCAACAAAATTGCCTAATGACACGTTTCTCAGCACTTTTCCCCATTGTTATGTGATGTATGACTGTATTCTACTTCCAACTGCAGGAAACTTATTCAGACTCCCAGCATATGTATTTGTGACAATAATAATAATATGTGACTTTGTTGATTACTTACCCTGTTCTAAGCATGTTACATACATTATCTCAGTTACACCCTAAAACTTCATGACCTTAAGTGGCAGAGACAGCAAACTGTGTCCTTTTCCCCTTGAGCACATAGTTAGACCACATTTCCCAGCCTCGTTTGCAATTAGTTGGGATCTTGTGACTGACTTCTGTCCCAGAGAATGTGGACAGAAATAATGAAAGCCATTTAAGGCTTGACCCATAAGGCCTCAAAAACCTCCTACACATGCTCCATATTCTCTTTCTTTCCCTTCTTACAGGCTGAATGAAGACTTCAGAGAATCTAGAGGAGGTCAATACCACAAAATGTAAGAAGCCTGGGATCACAGATGAATCCTTGAAGGAATGCTGCCCGTGAGAACTGCATGACCAGAAACATAAATTATGCTGCCGAGCGCAGTGGCTCATGCCTGTAATCCCAGCACTTTGGGAGGCTGAGGCGGTGGATCACCTGAGGTCAGGAGTTAGAGACCAGCCTGGCCAACATGGCGAAACCCCGTCTCTACTAAAAATACAAAAATTAGCTGAGCATGCTGGCATGCGCCTATAATCTCAGCTACTCAGGAGACTGAGGCAGGAGAATTGTTTGAACCCTCAGAGGCAGAGGTTGCATTGAGTCAAGATTGTGCCGCTTCATTCCAGCTTGGGCGAAAGAGCAAAATTCTGTCTCTAAATAAATAAATCCCCTGAGATTTTTGATGCTGTTTGTTACAGTAATCAGCTACCCTACCTAATACACTTCTTTTCTCTCCATTTTACTGATAAAGAAATTAAAGCTTAGGAAAAGTAAGTAACTTGCTTAAGCTTGCTCAGCTATTAGGTTGAGGAAGTAGGATTGGAGCTCAGGTCTACCTAACTTTACAGCTGGGCTCTCACTACTTGTGTTCCTTGTGGAACTATTTCATGTACTTCTAAAATTTTCATAAAAATTCCATATGGCCCTTTAGTACAAACTGCTACATCTAGCATGGCTACAAAAACAATAATCAGGGTAATCTCCAGCTTCTCTAACAGGTGTGAGGCTCTCTTACTATCTTTAACACATTCCTGCCACACTTTCCTTTCTTTCAGATACATTACTTTTAAAATTTCAAAATAACAATATGTTTGGACTTTTTTAGTTATTCAGAGATGATGTCTAGACTGGTTGTTAAATACAATCCGTCCCTTGAAAGGGAAAATTAACCAAACCTTGACCCTGAATCATCATAAAAACCTCTAATTAGGCATGGTGCAGTGGCCTCAACTAATTCTGGCACTTTGGGAGGCCTCAGTGATAGGATCACTTGAGTTCAAGAGTTAGAGACCAGCCTAGGCAACATAGTGAAACTCCTTATCTACCAAAATTTTTAAAACTTAGCCAAGTGTGGTGGTGTGCAGCTATAATACCAGCTACTTGGGAGACTGAGGCAGGAGGATAGCTTGGGCCCAGGAGCTTGAGGTTATAGTGAGCTAAGATTGGGCCACTACACTCCAGCTTGGGCAACAGAGTAAGCCGCTGTCTCAAACACACATGCACTCACACACACACACAACCTCTCTAATTATGAAGTAGAGCAAAATTAGTACATATGAGATGTTAACATACCTGGGGGCCATTTTTCTCTGTAACCTAAGAGGATGAATCAAGTAAAAATGTGTTAGAACATGCAACATTGAACTAAAATGAAATCAGAAGCTTAATGCTAATGTTAATATTGGGATATTGAATTTTGACCAATAGGTATCAGAAAAATGAAGGAGATTTATTAATTCATTTCAAGTAATGGGAGATATACTGGATTTGGAGTCAGACACATTAGATCTTGAACTTAGGTTCAAAACTCTGGGCAAGTTACTCACTTTCTAATACATAACACAGGGATAATAGTAAATATCTTGCAGATTTCCTGTTAGGATTAACATAATGTATACAAAAAAACTAGTAAAATGCTTGACACACAGTTGTCACTCCATAAATAGGATTAATCAACATTTACCCAGGATTTGCTATGAGCAAAGTACTCTGCTACATTCTCAGGATACAGAGATGACTTAGACAAAATGCCAACACAGTATGTTAAGTACTATGATAGAGGTGTTGCATACAGTATTAAAAGAACAGAGAAAAGGAACCCTGAATTCTGCTTGGAGCAATCAGTGAGGGTTTCCCAGGGGCATAAATTGCCATGTTCTTTATATGTTTATCCTTTTGGCTTTGCATCTTTATCCTCTTGGCTATTTTATTCCCCCTCTTCTGGAGTAAGGTCCTTGATTGTTAATGAACACCTTTCTCCTTTACTCATGGTATTCCTAAGGCATTTGACAACAAATACGGGACCAATTCTTCACACAGCAGTAAGGTTGAACAAACACTACCCAAATTAAAGGGGAAAAGACACTTGATTATATAAGGAAGATCTAAATGGATTATGGCACATGCTTTCATTGTCCACTTTTGAAAACCTGGGACTATGGCTTTGAAATGCCTTGTGAACTCTATAATCAATTTTGTCTTAGTGTCTGTCTGCATTGCAGTTACTAGATCATCAGAGTCTTAAATGCTGCTGCACATCCATTGTTAAACTAGATAATTTACAGATGATCATTCAACAAAAAGAATGAGAAGGTTTCATAAAGAGGTCAAAATAACTACCATGAAAAACTCAATATACCATTGCAACTTATTAAATAGCAATCCAGATCTGGACTGATCATGTTCCAGGTAATAATAGTATTTCTTCCAACTTGGGTTGAAGATTGGCTGAAAGAAAGGAGACTGAGAAATGAAGCAAAAACTATAATGATTTGCAAAATGAATCAACTGTACCATTCCATGACATGCAACACAAACACAAAATTGAAGCCCTTATTGTTCTAATGCCAACTTGCTTAGAGACTTACAAGTTAAACCACAGATGAACTGATTTAATGTAACTCTGCACACACATATGTTCTATAGCTCATCTAGTTAACAAATTTAAACCAATCTCTGCACTGGCTACTAATGTCAGCCATAAATCCCCCCATGACTAACACCAGCCTCCTCTCAAATCCTGTACGTAATACCTTTCCCTAACTCCCCCTTTTGAGACATTACTAAAATTTTGTTATGGTGATGCTTCTCCTTATTAGTAACTTTAATAAATCCAGATTTTTATAATTAGCAGGTTTTCTCATAGTTTTTGTATGGGGATGGTAGGCTAAATTATGTCCCCTCCCTGCCAAAGATGGCAGGTCCTAATGCCTGAAACCCATGGCTATATTTTACATGGTAAAGAAATGTTGGCCAGGTACAGGGCTCACGACTATAATTCTAGCACTTCGAAAGGCTGAGGCAGGTGGATCACTTGAGGTCAGAAGTTCGAGACCAGCCTGGCCAACATGGTGAAACCTCATCTCTCCTAAAAATACAAAAATTAGCCAGGCATGGTGGCATACTCCTGTAATCCTAGCTACTCGGGAGGCTGAGGCAGGAGAATCACTTGAACCCGGGAGGTGGAGGTTGCAGTGAGCTGAGATCGTACCACTGTACTCTAGCTGGGTGACAAAACGAGACTGTGTCTCAAAAAAATAAGTAAATATAAATACAAAAATTAACTGGGCGTGGTGGTGCATGCCTGTAATCCTAGCTACACGGGAAGCTGAGGCACAAGAATTTCTTAAACCTGGGAGGCGGAGATTGCAGTCAGCCGTGATTGTGCCACTGCATTCCAGCCTTGGTGATAGAGCAAGACTCCGTCTCAAAAAAAAAAAGAAAGAAATGTTGCATTGCAGATTTAATAAAGTTTAGGATGGGGAGATTATCCTAGATTATCTGGGTGGGACCAGTGTAATCCCAGGGTACTTATAAGAAGAACACAGGCAATCAGAGGGAGGAAAAGGCTATGTAATCACAGAAGTAGAGATAGTGATACAGCCTCAATCCAAGGAATGCCAGTCACACCTAGAACCTGAAAGAAACAATGAATAGATTCCCTTTGGAAACTAGAAGGAATCATCCTTGTCTACATCTTGTGTTTGGTCCCACTAGACTTATTTTAACACTAACATAAAAGAAGGTAACTTCTGGAGGTTAGAAGTCTAAAATCAGATAAAAGAATAAATTTCTATTGTGTTAAACCACTATGTTTGTGATCATTCTGTTGCAGCAACAAGAGGAAACTAATACAGGGAGATTTGGCAGCAATTTGCAAAGTACATTCTTGTTGCTGTGTAGAGAATGGAATGTAAAATAAGAATAGAAGCAAGAAAAATAGCTAAGAAGGAATTGTTGTAGACCAGAAGAGCAGTGATCTGACTTAAATTAGGGTGGTAGGCATGGAAGTCAAAAGAAGTAGATAGGTTTATATATATGTTGAATAGAGAATCAACAGAATTTGCTGGTGGATTGAATGGTAGAAAGTAGAATCTGGGGACAGTTGCTCAAGTAAAGACTATGAAAGGATGACTCTTAGGATTTTGGACTGAATAACTGTGTGAATGGAGAATAAGGACAGACGAAGTTGGAAGGAAGATAGCTTATATGCCACAATTAAAAAGAGCCTGGATATTGCCCTGAAGGCAAGAAGAAGATTGAAAGATTCTAAGGACAGAAGTGATACGGAGAACTAATCTTTGTGGAACCTCTCATACTTGAAATTCAATTAGTCTTTTAAATGATCCCCTGAGCCAGAAACCATGATTCCATCTCTTCTTCCTCTACCTGTATAATGTTTTGGTTTTTAGTTCAATTACAGCCTTGTTATGAGATATCAGGAAAGTTTTGGACAGCTAAATTTTACATTTTATGGTCTTCATTAGGCCTGATTCACAGTAGGATTACAGAAGATTAGAAAACAAAAGCTCCTAAAATAGTTGTACTCCTTTATAACACTTATCCCAAGGGCAAGATCAAAATAAAACTAGCTGGTGGATACAGTATGATAGTGGCGTTAGAAATAACAAGAAGGCTATTGATTCTAGAGGTGAAAGTGCATAGGAGTTGGCAAAGAGATAGCATGCAATGGATTAAGGAGAATGCAAATTTTAGGTTGATTCCTAGGTTTCTGGTTGTATCATGATGCTATTCACTAAAAAGGAGAATCCTGGAGCAGGGGGAAGTTGGAAAGGTAGCAGGGAAAGAATGTTGTATTCAGTTTGAACATACTGATTTTTTAAATTAATAAACTTTTTTTTTTTTTAGAGAAGGTTTAAATTCACAAAAATTGAGTGGAAAATACGGACAGTTCCCACATAGCTCCTGTCCCAGCACATGCACAATCTTCCCCACTGTGGACATCAAGTGCCACAATGGTACATTTGTTACAATCAGTGAACCTACATTGACACATCATTGTCACTGAAAGTCCATTGTTTACATTAGGGTTCAGTTTTGGAGTTGTACATTCTATGGGCTTTGACAAATGTATAACATGTATCCACCATTATAGAATCATACAGAATAGTTTTACTGACCTAAAAATTCTCTGTGTTCTGCCTATTCATCTCTCCCTTCCCCAACCTCTGGCAATCATTGATTTTTCACTGTCTCCATAGTTTTGCCTTTTCCAGAATATCATATAGTTGGAATCATACAGTATATGCCCTTTTAAGATTGGCTTCTTTCACTTAGTAATATGCAAATAAGATTCCTCAGTGCCTTTTCCTCAATTGCGTAATAGCTCATTTCTTCTTAGCACTAAATAATATTTTCTTATCTAGGTGTACCACAGTTTACTTATCCATTCACCCACTGAAGGACATCTTAGTTGCTTCCAAGTTTTGGCAATTATTAATAAAGCTTCTATAAACATCTATGTGCATGTTTCTGTGTGGACATAAGTTTTCTTTTCCTTTTTTCCTTTTTTTTTTTTTTTTTTTTGAGACCGAGTCTTGTTCAGTCGCCCAGGCTGGAGTGCAGTGGAGCCATCTGGGCTCACTGCAACCTCTGTCTCCTGGGTTCAAGTGATTCTCCTGCCTCAGCCTCCCAAGTAACTGGGATTACAGGCACCTGCCATCATGCCCAACTAATTTTTGTTTTTTTGTAGAGACAGGATTTCACCATGTTGGCCAGGCTAGCCTCAAACTCTTGACCTCAGGTGATCCGCCTGCCACGGACTCCCAAAGTGCTGGGATTATAGGCGTGAGCCACTGGACCTGGCCGAACATAAGTTTTCAGTTCATTTGGGTAAATACCAAAGAGCACAATTGCTAGATCGTATGGTAAGAATATGTTTGTTTTGTGAGAAACTGCCAAACTCTCTTCCAAAGGGGCTCCACCATTTTGCATTCCCACTGGCAATGGATGTGAGTTTCTGTTGCTACGCATCCTCTCCAGCATTTGGTATTTTCAGTGTTCTGAATTTTGGGTCATTCTAATAGGTTTGTAGTGGTATCTTATTGTTGTTTTAATTTGGATCTCCCAATGACATATGATGTTGAACGTCGTTTCACCTGATTACTTACCATCTGTGTATCTTCTTTGGTGAGGTGTCTGGTCAGGTATTTTGCTCATTTTTAAATTGGCCTGTTCATTTTCTTATTGTTGAGTTTTAAGTATTCTTTGTATGTTTTGGATAACAGTCCTTTATCAGATGTTTATTTTGCAAATATTTACTCCCAGTCTATTGCTTATTCAATTTTACATTGTCTTTCACATAGTAGAAGTTTTTCAATTTTTTTTTCTTTTCTTTTCTCTTTTTTGTAAGACAGGGTCTCACTCTGTCATCCAGGCTGGAGTTCAGGGGTCACTGCAGCCTTGATCTCCTGGGTTCAAGTGATTCTCCTGCCTCAGCCTCCCTAGTAGCTGGGACTGCAGGCATGTGCCACCATGCCTGGCTAATTTGTTTATTTTTTGTAGAGATGGGGTTTCACTATGTTGCCCAGACTGGTCTCAAACTCCTGGCCGCAAGCAATCCTCCTGTACTTTGGACTCCCAAAGTACTGAAATTCAGGCATGAGCCACCATGCCAGGCCAAGTTTTTCAATTTTAATGAAGTCCAGCTATCATTTATTTCATGAATCATGCATAGGGTTGAATCTAAAAAGTCACTGCCATACCCAAGGTCATTTAGGTTTTCTCCTTTGTTATTGTGTGGGACTTTTATAGTTTTGTGTTTTACATTTAGGTTTGTTGTGGTATGAATGTTCGTATCCATTCCCCAAAATCCTAACCCCCAAAATGATGGTATTAGGAGGTGGAGCCTTTGAGAGATCATTAGGTTACTGTGGTTGGAACTCTCATTAATTGGATTAGTACCCTTATAAAAGGCCCAGAGAAATTCCTTCCTCCTGCCATGTGAAGGCACAGTGAAAAGACAGTGATCTATGAATTAAGAAGTGAACCTTCACCAGACATCAAATCTGCCAGTGTCTTAATCTTTGATTTACCACTCTCCAGAACTGCAAGAAATAAATTTCTGTTATAAATAAGCTACCCACTCTATGGTAATTTATTAGAGCATCCTAAATGGATTAAAGACAAGGTCTGTGATCCATTTTTTAAATCCTTGATGCTGATTCTAGAATATGATCCATTTTGACTTAATTTTTGTGAAAGGTATAAGGACTGTGTCAAGATTCTTTTGTTTTTTTGTTTTTTTTTTTTTGCATGTAGATGTCTAGTTGTTCCAGCAAAACTTATTGAAAAGACTATCTTTTCTCCATTGAATTGCCTTTGCTCTTTTGTCAAAGATAGTTCACTGTGTTTATGTGGGCCTATTTCTGGGCTATTTTGTTCCATTAATCTCTTTGTCTATTCTTTTACCAATACCATGCTGTCTTGATTACTGTAGCTTTATAGTAAGTCTTGAAATCAGGTAGTGTCAGTCTTCTTATTCTGTTCTTCTCCTTCAACAGTGAGTTGGCTATTCTGGGTCTTTTGCCTCTCCATATAAACTTCACAGTTAGTTCGTCAGTATCCACAAAGAACATGCTAGGATTTTGATTGGGATTGCATTGGGAAGAACCAGCATCTTGAGGACATTGAGTCTTCCTATCCATAAACATAGAATACTCCCCTATTTTTTCAGTTACGTAATTTATTTGTAGTCTTCCTCATATAGACCTTGTACATATTTTGTTAAATCTATACCTATTTTATTTTGGGGATGTGCTAATGTAAACAGTAATGTGTTTTCAACTTCAAATTCTACTTGTTTATTGCTAATATATAGGCAAGTGGTTGATTTTTGTATATTAACATTGTATCCTACAACCTTATTATAATAGCTTATTAGTTACAGGAGCTGGTTTGGTTGATTCTTTTGGATTTTCTGCGTAGATGATCATGTCATCTGTAAACAAAGCCAGTTTAATTTCTTCCTTCCCAATCTGCATACCTTTTCTTTTTTTTATTTTATTGCCTTAGATAGGACTTCTAGTAAAATATTGAAAAGCAGTGGTGAGAGGACATCCTTGACTTGTTCATGATCTTAGTGGGAAAGCCTCAAGTTTCTGAGTGTCACGTATGAAGTTAGCTGTAGGGTTGTTGTAGATATTCTTTATCAAGCTAAGGAAGTTTCCTTCTATTCCTAGTTTCCTGAGAGTTTTTATCATGAATGGTGTTAGGTTTTGTCAAGTACTTTTTCTATATCTGTTTATATGATAATGTGAGCTTTCTTCTTTAATCTGTTGATGTGGTAGGTTACACTGATGGATACTTGAATGCTGAACTAGCCTTGAATACCTGGAATAAGTCCCACTTGGTCATGTTTTATAATTTTTTATGCATACTTTGATTCAATTTACTAATTTTTTGAGGATTTTTGCATCTATATCATGAGAGATACTGGTCTATCATTTTCTCATGAGGTTCGTCTGATTTTGGTATTAGAATTCTGCTGGCCTCATGGAATGAGTTAGGAAGTATTCTCTGCTTTTATCTTCTGAAGGAGATTGTGGAGAATTGGTCTATTTTTTTTCCCATAAATATGTGTTAGAATTCACCAGTGAACCCATCTTGGCCATATTCTTTCTGTTTCAGAAGGTTGTTAATTATTGGTATCATTTTGTAAATACATCTAGGTCTATTCAGATGGTCTGTTTTTTTCCTGTATAAGATTTTGTAGACTATGTCTTTCACAATTCTTTGTCTTTTTTTTTGAGACAGAGTCACACTCTGTCACCCAGGCTGGAGTGCAGTGGCACTATCTCAGCTCACTGCAACCTCCGCCTCCCAGGTTCAAGCAATTCTCCTGCCTCAGCCTCCCAAGTAGCTAGGATTACAGGCATGCGCCACCATGCCTGGCTAATTTTTGTGTTTTTAGTGAAGATGGGGTTTTGCCATGTTGGCCAGACTGGTCTCGAACTCCTGACCCCGTGATTCACCTGCCTCGGCCTTCCAAAGTGCTGGAATTATAGGTGTGAGCCACCGCTCCCAGCCTCGCAATTCTTAAGTTACTCCATTTCATCTAAGTTATCACATTTGTGAGCATAGAGTTGTTCATAATGTTCCTTCCTTTTAATGTCCCTTCTTTCATCTCTGGTATTAGTAACTTGTGTCTTCTCCTGTTTTTTTCTTAGCCTGGCTAAAGGTTTATTGATTTTATTGATCTTTTCAAATAATCAGCTTTTCATTTTTTAAATTTCTATTAATTTCCTGTTTTCAATTTTATTGATTTTTGCTCTAATTCTTATTATTTTCTTCTGCTTACATTAGACTTAATTTGCTCTTATTTTTATCATTCCCTAAGGTGGTGGCTTAGGTTATTGATTTTAGATCTTTCTTCTTTTGTAGCATATGCATCCAGTGCTATAAATTTCCCTCAAAGTACTCCTTTTGCTGTATCCCACAAATTTTGATAAATTATATTTTCATTTTCATGCAGTTTAAAATATTTTTAAAATTTCTCTTGAGTTTTTTTTTTTAATTTTTTTTTTTGACTCATGTTATTTAGAAGTGTTTTGTTTAATATCCAACTATTTGGGATCTTCCCACCTTCTATTGCTGATTTCTAGTTTAGTTCCATTTGGCCTGAGAGCAGACATTGGAAAATTTTTATTCTTTTAAATTTTTTAAGGTGTATTTTATGGCCCAGAATATGGTCTTTCTTGACAAATACTTTACATGAGCTTAAGAAGGATATATAATCTGTTTTTGTTGGATAAAATAGTCTATAGATGTCAGTTATATCCAGTTGAGTGATAGTTTTGAGTTCAGCTATATCCTTGCTGATTTTCTCCCTGTGGGATCTGGTTATTCCTAATAGAGGAGTGTTACAGTCTCTAACTACAATAGTGGATTCATGTATTTCTCTTTGTAGCCCTATCCATTTTTGCCTCACATATTTTGATGCTCTACTGTTAGGCACATATAAGTTAAGAATTGTTATGTCTTCTTGGAGTATTGACCCCTAAAGGGGATAAATCATTATGTAATGCTCCTCTTTATCCCTGATAATGTCCTTGCTCTGAATTCTGCCTTGTCTGAAATGAATAATAGCTACTCCTATATTTTGATTAGTGTTAGCATAGTATATTTTCTATATCATTTCGTTTTAATATGTATATTTCTTTATATTTAAAGTAGGTTTTTTGTAGACAGCATACAGTTGGAGCTTGGTTTTTGATCCACTCTGACAAGGTGTGCTTATTTTTTGCTTGCTTGTTTGTTTCTTTGAGACAGTCTCACTCTGTTGTCCAGGCCAGAGTGCAGTGGCGCAATCACGGCTCCCTGCAATCTCTGCCTCCCAGGTTCAAGCGATTCTCCTCCCTTGGCTTCCTGAGTAGCTGGGATTACTCAGGCATGCACCACCATGGCCCCACTAATTTTTGTGTTTTTAGTAAAAACTGGTTTTCTCCATGTTGGCCGGGCTGGTCTCCAACTCCTGGCCTCAAGCAATCTGCTGGCCTCAGCCTCCCAAAGTGCTGAGATTAAAGGTGTGAGCCACTGTGCCTAGTCTGACAAGGTGTGCTTAGGCCACTGATGTTTACAGTAATTATTAATATAGTTGGGTCGATATCTACCATATTTGTTTTTGTGTTCCATTTATTGCTCTTATTCTTTGTTCCTATTTTTGTCTTCCACATGTTTTCTGCCTTTGTGGTTTTAATTGAGTGTTTTAGGTGATTCTGTTTTCTGTCCTTTCTTAGCATATTGATTGATTATACTTGTTTTGCTTTTACTTTTGTAAGTGATTGCACTAATGTTTGCTATATACATTTACAACTAATTCAAGTCTACTTTCAGATAACACTATACCACTTCACAGGTAGCACAAGTACCTTATAATAACAAAGTATTCCTAATTCCTCCTTCCTATCACTGATATTACTGCTGTCATTTATTTCACTTATCCATAGGTATACATAAGAATATATATAATATATAGTCAAATACATTATTACTATTAATATTTTGAACAAAATGTTACATTAGAAAAATTAGGAATAAGAAAAATAAAATTCCCAAAGCTCTTTCTTTCTTTATATAGTTCCAAGTTTCTTACCTATATCATTTTCCTTCTCTTGGAAGAATTTCTTTTAGTATTTCTTATAGGGCAAGTCTACTGGCAGCAAATTCCTTTCATTTTTGTTTGTCTGAGAAAGTCTTTATTTTCTCTTCAATTTTTTTTTTTTTTTTTTTTTTTTTTTTTTTTTTTTTTTTTTTTTTTTTTTTGAGATAGAGTCTTGTTCTGTCACCCAGGCTAGAGTGCAGTAGCATGATCTTGGCTCACTACAACCTCTACCTCCCAGGTTCAAGTGATTCTCCTGCCTCAGCCTCCTGAGTAGCTGGGACCACAGGCACACACCACCATTCCCGGCTAATTTTTTTGTATTTTTAGTAGAGGTGGGGTTTCACCATGTTGGCCAGGCTGGTCTCAAATTCCTGACCTCAACTGATCTGCCTGCCTTGGCCTCCCAAAGTGCTGGGATTACAGGCATGAGCCACCATGCCCAGCTCTTCTTTACTTTTGAAGGACAATTTTGCAGGTTACAGAATTCTACGTTGCTGGTTTTTTTCCTTTCAACACTTTAAATATTTTGCTCCACTTCATTCTTGTTTGTATGCTTTCTGAGGTGAAGTCAGATGTAATTATAGGTAAGGTGTTTTTACCCTCTAGTTTCTTTCAAGATTTTTTCTTTATTTTTGATTTTCTGAAGTTTGAATAAATATGCTTAGTATAGTTTTGGTGGGCATTTATTTTGCTTAGTGTTCTCTGAGTTTCTTGGATCTGTGGTTTGGTGTCTGACATTAATTTGGGGAAATTATTGCTTCAAATATTGCTTTAGTTCCTCTCTCTCTTTCTTCTCCTTCTGATATTTCCATTACCTGTAAATTCCACTTTTTGTAGTTGTCTTACAGTTCTTGGATATTCTTTTCTGGGTTTCTTTTCTCCAGTAATTTTTTTTTCTCTTTTCTTTCATTTTGGAAGTTTCCTTGTCACGTCTTCAAGCTCAGAGATTCTTCCCTCAGCCCAGTCCAGTCTACTAAGGAGTTCATCAACGGCATTCTTTATTTCTGTTAGTGTTCTTGATCTCTAGCCTTTCTTTCTGACTTTTTCTTACAATTTCCATCTCTCTGCTTATGTTTTTCCATCTGTTCTTAAATGTTGTCTACTTTTACATTAGAGTCCTTAACATATTATCATATTTGTTTTAATTCTCAGTCTGATAATCCCATAATCCATGCCGTAACTGAAACTGGTTCTGATGCTTAAATTTCTTCAAACTTTTTTTTTGCCTTTTAGTGTGCTTTGTATAGTACTATTTTGTTGGAATCTGGACATAATAACTAGGTGAAAGAAATCCCGGTAAACAGGCCTTTAGTGATAAGGTTCGGGTAAAGTGGTAAGGTTTGGGGGGATGAAAAGCATTCTATAGTCCAATGATTTGATTCCAGTATTTTGTGAGCATGTGTACTTCCAGTCCTCCAGATAGGTTAGGCACTGATAGTTTAGTCCCCCGGTAGGTTAGGCTCTTGTGGTATCATATAAAATACAATAATCTTGTGTATAATATAAAAATATATTTGGTCTGTTCCTGTCTTCTGGCACAGAACTCCTAAAACCTTTGGAATTTCCCTTGGAATGATAGGAGTGCCTTTGTTATTCATAACAAGCCCCTCTCCACCATGTCTATATTTATACAAATAAGGTGGCTTAGGGTGGGGCCCTTAGATGGCCTCAGGATAGAACTGGTCTCTAGAAAGAACAAGTGATTAGAGGGTGAGAATTTTCAGCCCCACTCATCAACCTCTGGGGAGGGAATGGGGACCTGGAGATTGAGCTCTATCAAAACTCTTGAACAATGAAATTCAGAGAGCTTCTGAATTGGTGAATACATCCATGTATTGGAAGG
Organism: Rhinopithecus bieti; assembly: GCF_001698545.2. Taxonomy (NCBI): domain Eukaryota; kingdom Metazoa; phylum Chordata; class Mammalia; order Primates; family Cercopithecidae; genus Rhinopithecus; species Rhinopithecus bieti. The sequence continues at coordinate 2,647,690 of NW_016814438.1, forward strand.
GTGGTGCATTCTAATTCCACAGGAACTGAAGTTTCTGAGCTCAGGACCATTCTAGACCTTGCCCTGTGCATTTCTTTATCTGGTTGTTCATCTGTGTCCTTTATAATAAACCAGTAAATATAAGTAAAGTGCCTTCCTGAGTACTGTGAGCCATTCTAGCCAATTACTGAACCTAAGGAGGGGCTCATGGGAACCCCATATTTATTTATTCTTTTATTTTATTTATTATGAGATGGAGTCTTGCTCTGTCACCCAGGCTGAAGTGCAGTGGCGCGATCTCAGCTCACTGCAACCTCTGCCTCCCAGAAGTAACCCCATATTTATGGCCAATCAGTCAGATGTATGAGTGCCCAGGGACTTCTGATAGGCATTTTAAATGGAGGAGGTCTTAGGAGATTGAGCCCTTAACCCTATGGCGCCTGATGCCAACTCCAGGTAGTTAGTGTCAGAATTGAATGGAATTTGTTGGCATCCAACTGGTATCCAGAGAATTGGAGAACTGGTTGCTGGTGTTGGGAAAAAAATCCACTCAGATAAAATAGTTTCCCATGATGGTAGACCTTGTTAAGAAAGAAGTGCTCTATCATATTTAAAAATGGTTCCTTTTCCTCTTCCCCTGCAAGAAGCATGAGGGATTTTTCTCCAGTATTGACTGTGTGTACCTGGCAGAGCTTCAGGAGGTAAAACTCACAAAAGTGTTGGGGCCTCCTAGGACAAGGTCCCCCTGGAGTTTATAACTCGAAGACTTGTCCACACTGAACCTCCAGCAATTTGTTAATTACAGGTTAGGTTTTCCTACCCTGGCACTGGCTCCCTGTATCTGCCTGCCTGTCTTCAATTTTGGGGCAGCAATCTGCCCTGTGACCTGTGACCTCGTTTTTTTTTTTTTTTTTTTTTTTGACAGATCTAAGAAATGTTGTAGATTTTTCTGTTTGGTCAGCTTTTTTATTTGTTGTTAGGATGGAGTGGTGACTGTTTTTTTTTTTTTTTTTTTTTTTTTTTTTTGAGACAGAGTCTCACTCTGTTGCCCAGGCTGGAGTGTAGTGGCATGACCTCGGCTCACTGCAACCTCCTCCTCCTGGGCTCAAGAGATTCTCCTGCCTCAGCCTCCCAAGTTGCTGGGATTACAGGCGTGTGCCAGCACACCTGGCTAATTTTTGTATTTTTAGTGGAGACAAGGTTTGACCATGTTGGCTAGGCTGGTCTTGGACTTCTGACCTCGTGATCCACCCACCTCAGCCTCCCAGAGTGCTGGGATTATAGGTGTGTGCCAGTATGCCTGGTGAGGGGTGACTTTTAAGCTACTTACATGCCAGAATAAAAACTGAAAGTCCTGGACATACTGATTTAGAGTTGTTCCTGAGATACCCAAATGGAACTGTCCAGTATGCCAAAGGATATTGATGTGGCTTTCAGTAAGCTGGAGATCAGACCCAAACACTGTGAGTGTGTAAGCGGTTGGTGAAATCATGGAATGTATGAAGTTAACCTGGGAGTGAACTAAAGACAGTCCTGGGTAATTCCAACATTAAAGGGCAGCATACAATTTTGAATGAGCACTGAAGATATATAGTCACTCTCTGATAAAATTAAGTTTTCCCTGGTACCTTGTTATAGCTCATATAAATTTATCAAAGTTCATTACCTTTTACTCTTTTACACCCACACCTCCCACACCTCGTTTAACTAAAGCAATTATATTACATAATCTGCTCATCCTGGGGCAATTTTTAAGACATAGACTTTTTAACAGTGGAATAAAGTATTTCCAACTATCTTTTAAATAAGATTCTATAGATTAATTCAAATCTTTTGTTTAAACATATCACTTTAAAGAAAATATATTTTATTCCAGTTGGCAAACTAGAGAAAGTTTCAAGTACTGAATTCTAAACCTCCAGAAGTAGGATTAAAATTTTAGATGCTTGAGGATTCCAGGAAACAGCAACATTTCTGCGTGCTACAGTAGAATAAAGGCTGGAGGGACATATCTGCCCAACTTTATGTTATAATTAAATCACTTTGTACTGACATAGCTTTAGTTTAGAAGAGAATGTTTGTGGGGATTTTTAATCAGATAAAAATAGGGCTGCTGTTTTCTCTATACCAATTAACATAGTTGACATTTAGCCAGATCTACCCTGGACACAGCAGGGGATGTACAGTTTGTCCTGGTTCTGTGGGAAATGGAAAATGCAGTACTTGGCACAAGAAAAATATGTGAACCCAAAAAAATGTTGTCAAATATAGCAAGTCAAATTAAGTAAATTGATTTACTGAAGGGCAGTCTATGCTTTCGAGAGAAAAAAGCTGGAAGAAAGACTCTCTGGACTACTTTAAAAAGCTGAAGAGACCTTGAGTTTAACTATTAATATTATATGTTAATAAATGAACATCTTTAGTTACAGTCATTTTTCTAGCACTTAAATATGCAATTCTTATGACGAGTTTAAGAAAGGAACTGGTAGTGGCTCATACACAGTATATAAAGACATGTTAAGGCCGGGTGCTATGCTTCATGCCTGTAATCCCAGCACTTTGGGAAACCAAGGCAGGTAGATCAGTTGAGGTCAGGAGTTCAAGACCAGCCTGGCCAACAGGGTGAAACCCTATCTCTACTAACAATACAAAAATTAGCCAGGTTTAATCGTATACACCTGTAATCCCAGCTACTCAGGAGGCTGAGGCAAAAGAATCGCTTGAACCTGGGAGGAGGAGGTTGCAGTGAGCTGCGGTCATGCCACAGCATTCTAGCCTGGGTGACAGCCTGTCTCAAAAAAAAAAAAAACAAGACATGTTAAAAATTTTTAGCACAGAAAGACTACTTACATGCCATCTAACCCAATTCCTTCACTTACAGATGAGGAAAATTGATCCCAGGGATGTTAAACCGCTTTCATCAAGTCACACTGATATGTTGCCCTCTCAGAACTTCTGCCACACATCCTTTGGCTCATGCATCAAAAACTTTATGAGAATATCAATGATATAGTAACATTTCAAATAACTACAATGCTTGAAGAACAAATAGTTTATTCTTGTTCATTTGAAATTCTGATTAATGTTTAGAAAGAAAATATTTTATATTTATACTTTCTTAAAAATTTATCACAAATGTCTTAGCTCATGGTAGCACCTTTATAAATAATAGGTTGAAAACATGAAATTACTGATATTAGCTACGTTTTTTAACCACAAAATTAGCAAATTTTGACCAAGTGCGGTGGTTCATGCCTGTAATCCCAGCACTTTGGGAGGCTGAGGCAGGTGGATCACCTGAGGTCAGGAGTTCGAGAGCAGCCTGGCCAACATGACAAAACCCTGTCTCTACTAAAAAAACACAAAAATTAGCCAAACGTGGTGATGAGTGTCTGTAATCCCAGCTACTGGGGAGGCTGAGGCAGGAAAATCACTTGAATCCGGGAGGTAGAGGTTGCAGAGAGCCAAGATCACACCACTGCACTCTAGCCTGGGTGACAAAGTGAGACTCTGAAGAATAAACAACAAGAAAGAAAGAAAGAGAGAGAGAAGGAAAGAAAGAAAGAAAAGAAAGAAAGAGAAAGACAGAAAGAAAAAATTTGGGGACTTGTACTAGTCGGCATCCAAAATGGATCTAAGTGATCTTTACCTCTTGGTATTCAAGTCCTTGTATATCCCCTGCCCATGATGAACAGGAATACCTGTGCAACCAGTAGAATATTGAGGAATTGAGGATGTTTGACTTCTGAGGCTAAGGTCATAAACAATATTGCAGCTTCCACTTTGCTCTTTCCTGGCTTACTCACTCTGGCAGGAATCAGCCACCAAGTTATGAGAACACTCAAACAGTCCAAGGGAAAGGTCGACGTGGCGAAGAACTCAGACCTCCCGCCAACAGCCTGCACTAACTTGCCAGCCTGTGAATGAGCCATCTTGGAAGCAGATCTTCCCACACCAGAGTAAAGCCTCCAGAAGCCCTGACCAACATCTTGATTACAACCCCATGAGGCACCCTGAGCCAGAACCAACCAGCTAAGCTCTTTCCAAATTCCTGGCCTATGGAAACTATGTGAGATACTGTTTTTCGTTTATTCTTTTTAGAGACAGAGTCTCCCTATGTTGCCCAGGCTGGGAGTGCAGTGACTATTCAAAAGTGCACAATCAGTACACTACAGCCTGGAATTCCTGGGCTCAAGACATACTCCTGCCTCAGCCTCCCAAGTAGCAAGGACTACAGGCACATGTCACAGTGCCCACTGAGATTCTATTGTTTTAAGTCACTAAGTCTTGGGATAATAGGTAACAAATATGGAGCTTTTACAAATATGTATCTGGGCCAGGCGCAGGGCCTCATGCCTGTAATCGCAGCACTTTGGGAAGCCAAGGCAGAAGGATCTCATAAGCCTGGGAGTTCGAGACCAGCCCAAGCAACATAGCAAGACCCTGTCTCTACAAAAATTAAATTGAAATAATTAGCTGGGTATGGTGATGTGTGCCTGTAGTCCTTGCTACTAGGAAGGCTGAGGGAGAGAGGATCACTTGAGTGCCGGTGTTTGAAGTTGCAATAAGCCATGATCGTGCCCCTGCACTCCAGCCTGGGAGTGAGACCCTGTCTTTAAAGCAAACAAACTGTGTATATATATATATATACACACACACACACACATACACACACGTATACATATGTGTGTGTGTATATATATATAATATATATATATAGAGGCCAGGCATAGTGGCTCATGCCTGTAATCCCAGTACTTTGGGAGACTGAGGCAGGAGGATTGTTAGAGCCCAGAAGTTTGAGAACAGCCTAGGCAACATAGTGAGACCCCATCTCTGAAAAAAAGAAAGAGGCTGGGAGCGGTGGCTCATACCAGCACTTTGGGAGGCCGAGGTGGGCAGATCAGGAGGTTAGGAGATCGAGACCATCCTGGCTAACACGGTGAAACCCCATCTCTACTAAAAAAAAATACAAAAAATTAGCCGGGCATGGTGGCGGGTGTCTGTAGTTCCAGTTACTTGGGAGGCTGAGGCAGGAGAATGGCATGAACCTGGAGGCAGAGATTGCAGTGAGCCAAGATTGTGCCACTGTACTCCAGCCTGGGTGACACAGCGAGACTCCAAGTCAAAAAAAAAAAAGAAAGGAAAAATAAAATATAAGACTAGATAGTATTAGGAAAATTTACAGCATTACTATGGAGGAGACAGAGGAATGACATTTTGTTTGTTTTAAAATACGGTTTAGGCCGGGCGCGGTGGCTCAAGCCTGTAATCCCAGCACTTTGGGAGGCCGAGACGGGCGGATCACGAGGTCAGGAGATCGAGACCATCCTGGCTAACACGGTGAAACCCCATCTCTACTAAAAAATACAAAAAAC